>NW_028288760.1:4505000-4695000 GCF_059628265.1 Tinamus guttatus | reverse complement strand
GTAAAATATGTGGAATAATTCTAATGAACTGGCAGTTGGGCCATGCATTTAAATAAAAAGCATTTTCAAAGCAATGATCATTTAAAACAACTTAATTAAAATTAAAGAATTTTAAAATAGATTTTATAATGCACTTGTTAATCTCTTAGTTGAATCATATTGTATTTTATTCTGTCTAATTGATTTTTAGCAATTTACTAATGCCATTATCTTTCCCTTAATTACAGATCAAACCAAGTGAAAAAAAAAAAGTATTCATAATTTAAGGTTCTTAACAGCCAAAGAAATATGAATGGGACATATTAGCAAATGTTTTTAATGTCTGATATTTGTAAGAGGACGGAGTGCATACCTCTAATGGGCAGGTGTCTTAGTGAACTCTCCTGAGGGAGATGCCTTTTTATTTCTCAGAACATAGTCTTTTAGACTCTGCGTTCATACTGATCCTTCTACTTTAAAAATAATGTGAAAACATTGGTGCAAACTGTGAAGTCAGTCAGTCTAAGGGCTTTTATGAGTCTATATAGGCACCTCAGTATCACTCAAGAAAGAATTCTGTTTTTTTAATTAAACATTTAATCTACGTGGAACTGTAATAAGCATTTTATTTTTGTTTCCGCTACAAATTTGAATTTTCATGGTCTTTATGTTGTTTTATAGCACATTTGCTGAACCTAAAACCTAGAATTAGGTTCCCAACCATGTACAGAATGTTATTTTATTTTATTTTTTACTATTTTAAATTGCTTTTATCTTGAAATGATCTCAAGCAAGAATCTAGCAGTCCTGTTAAGTCAATAGTGGACATGTCTTGTCAGTGTCCTGGGTCACTGGGATTGTGGGAGCAGCCTTAGAAACGTATCATGCAAACATAATTCTGCAAAAAGCCCAAAGCTCAGGTTTTCTCAACTCAGTATGGGTCATTTGTATTCTTTGAGAATGTACATTATATGCTGTGTTAAGTGGTGTGTTAAAGTAGTTTTGTGTGCACAACAGTGGCAAAATCAATACTTTAATTAGGCAAATAATGCGGAGTTTCCATGCATATGTACATGTAATGTAAATATTTTTTAAAAGCATGGAAGCACAAAGCTCCCAGCCCTGAGTTCTGCCTGCGGCCGCGGTGCCGGCAGAGCCGGGCCGTTCGGGCGCCGCAGCTGTGTGTGGCGGCGTCGCTGCGGCGGTTGGGGTTTCCAGGCCCCGGAAGGGCCGTGCCGTGCTCGGAGCGTTGCCGCGGGATCGCGGGGCAGGGTTACGCTGGCGGCGCCTCGCTCCGCGCGCTCGGGCCACGTCCGCGCGGTTACGGCGAGCCGCGCCGTGCGCTCCGCGTTCCTGTGCACCCGTCCGTGCAGGAGCCGCGTCGCGGGAGCGCCGCGTCCCGGCGGGGCGCTGGGCCCGTGTCCGGCTCCTTCTCCAGGCCTCCTGCGTCGCCCATGGAGCGGCTCTCGCGCCGCGTGTGGGGACTGGTGCGCGCGGAGCGGGAAATCGCAGCCCGTCCTCACGAGCAGCCTGCCTGCTACGTCATATTCAGTCTCTGATGGTTTTTAAATTGAGAGGGAAAAAGCTGTTGTGATAATGTCACTAAACACTGCAGAACATATTTCCATATAAAAATCTACCTAGATAGGAAATTCCAGTTAATAATAATTTGGAGAAAAATCTGTAGTAAAGCTTGAGTGTATTAACTATTAAGGGTTTAATTTGAGCTCTGGGGGAAATGATCTATCTAGATAAGGACAGTAAAAATGATGAGGTTTCGGGCAGGTTCTACAGATGACTTTTCCCTCCTTTTCAAGAATAATTGAGTCCTTTTAATGATAAGGCTTGCTTGGTTTCTTTGAATGGTCTGCATGTAATGAATTGTAACTTCAACTATGGAAATGTTTTGACAGAAAATACGTCAGTCGGCTCGTAAACTCTTTCTAGCATCGGCCTGGACTGTTTGCTCGTTGCGGGCAGCGCGCGGCGTCACTGCCCCGCTCACGTCGCAGCGCCGGCCCCGCCGGCCTTGTTGCCTCCAGCCTTTCCTGCAGGACGAGGGAGCATCGTTACCCAGAACGTCCTCCCCGGCCGCGGGAGCCGCGGTCCAGCTGCGGCAGCACCTGCGTGGATCGTCCCCGCGCCCGGGGCCGCGCGGTGCCTGCGCCGGGGAACGCAGAGCCTCTGCTTTGGTCTAATTAGAGGGATGATTTGTGAAACGTTGGCTATTTATTTAATTAATCACCGGCACAAAGCTATAAAACCCATATTTTAAAAATCCCTGTTAGTTTGCCATGTGGTTAATAGATTGTGGCACATTAAAAAGTGACATGGTGATGTATTAAAAATGTTCCACCTAAGGTTGGCTAATGTCCTCAAGGAACTTAAGCTGTCTGTTTTATGCAACAGCAGCTAAGGATTAGAGCCTCAGACCTGTTTAAGGATTGAATATTTGTAAAAACATTTATCTCTTGAATAGCATCTGTTCATTAAAATATCTCATGGCGTATTTCTTGACATACAAGTAATGGTTATGGCACAGTTACAAGTTTTGTTGCATTTTGTTATTGCAAAAAATACTCTCTTTCTCAGTATTAGATTGTAATGTTTATTACTAAGTAAAATGTGAATAATTCTTCCAAAGTAGGCCATTCCTGTTCTTCAGGATGTGGAAACTAAGGTTAGTTCCATAAAACAAATGCCTTTTTGCTGCAGCTGTAGCAATTGTGTTTTGATAGATCTGAACTTATGTTTTCATTCTTCAGCAGAACTGTTGGAACTGACTAGATAAGAGCGTAATGGCCCTGTGGGCTCGGTCCCGGCTCGGCCGCGAGGAAGTTCAGCCGTCGCGGAGGGGCTGGCGCCGCGCGGGGCAGCGACAGGGGTGGCCAGGCTCCACGAGGCCGCGCAGCGAGGCCCGGCCTCCCGAGGGACTGCGGCCCCCTCCGTTTCCGAAGGCTGTGCCAGGAAGTAACCCTAAGGGAGAGCATAGTCATGGCATTTTAGGTAAAATACTTTTACGTTGTCAGTGAATTGTAGAGATGAATGCTTGTTACTGTGATTGAAATGTGCAGTTATAAGAATTCTGTTTGTTACTCCTTGCTCAGAATTACGCGGTTTTATTAATTGTGGGAGTAAGTACCAAGAAGGAGCAGGCCCTAATTTTGGACATTTGTTCACAGATGTAAATGGTGTTTTTTAGCTGCATATAAAAATTTGCTCAGGTGGAAGCTTGGAAGGAAGCTGTCCAGCTCTGGAGGTTATGTTTCTCAGCTGTGTGTTGTATAATTAACTGGTACATTAGGAGGGGGGCTAGAATTATACATGAGTATGTTAATGCAGCCTGGAGCTGATGTTGTAGTGATCATTGCAATGCAGATAAAGCATTTCTCATAACCGCTGCTGCCTACTGGAGCCTTTGAAACATCTGGACCTTTAATTGAAAAATAGTGTGGTGCTGTACAAAGCAGACATGCTAAGTGAAGTCAACAATTCAGAATCAAAAAATAATCGTGTGTTATTTACCTCGTAGTTAAATATTTATACTTTGTTATGCTTTGTATAGCAGGAAATTACTGGGTTAAATTTTTATGAACAGTGACAACATGAATAAGATAAATTAAGCATTTAATGGTGTTAATGGCATCTCTGTGATGTGCTAGCTCTGCAGCTCGCGCGGCGCCGGGGTCCCTGGGCCGCTCCGCTCCTGCCCTGATGCACGGCCGGGGCGTTTTCAATAAATGACTTAAGAATAGGGAAGTTGATGGTAAGGCTTACAGCAATGAAATGTATCGCCCCGGCGTAACCAGGTGGTGCAAGAAACGTCCCTCTTCCGCCGTGTCGGCGTGCTGGGCCGCGGGGGACGGAGCGTCGTTCCCGTGGATATCCGTGGATGCGCCGCCGAAGAGGCGTTTGCTCCAGCCCTGTCCCAATGCGGCGGCCGACGCGAACGGAGACGTGGCACAGCTCTCCATGGCGCGAGGTGTCAACCGCTCACCCTCGTGCTTCATAGAACAGCCCTCCTGTGCACTCGCCCCCTCCAAAGCGGGTTTCTTTAGAGGTGCTTCGCCTGCTTCATTTCCAATTATTTTAAATGAAGAAAAAATTACTCTTAAAATACAGCTTTGTTTTTAAAAGTGCAGGCAGCGGGAAGTGGTGGTTCTCACGAGCTTCTTGGAAAAGCGTCCTTTGTTGCCATAAACATTCTGCTCCATTTGGTTAGAACTTTTGTTTGTGTTGGAAATCTCTTAGCTCAGTGCTTACATTTTTTCCCTTTAATGTATTTTCTATATATTGTTTAAATACATTTTTGAGTGAGTAACATTGAGGATGTGATGGCTGCGTCTCATAGTAAAACTAAATACCTGTCACCTAAACCAAAAACATTTCACTTAGTTTAAAAGTGAGAAGAGATTTTGCATTTGGAAAGGGATAAACATTTGTTTCCATTGTGTATAATGTTTAACATGGTTTTCTGGGAGGTGAGTCAATGACTTGAATTAATTATAATTACTGGAGAGACATATACTGATTGAGCAAATAAAGTAGTAAGCTCATTTGTGCCAAGACCATCTAATTAAATGGTAACTTTGGATAAGCTGGATGTGCATGAAAGATTAATTTTAAGAGGTTTTTATGGCTCTCACTAAATAATGATTCTCTAAAATCTTTGCATTATATCATCAGAGCATCTAATCTTAAAGTGATATAACACTTGGTCACAGAACTCTATTGTACAGGAAGATGCAGTAAGTTATTATTGTTGAAAATTAATCATATTTTTCTCTAGGAAATGTTTATGGACTTTATTTTAATTTTCTGCTGCAGTGTGCAGTAAAACAACTCAGCTGCGAGGAGCACACACGGACGTGGTGTTCTCAGTGACTATTTCATTAGCTTCCCGTCACCCAGGTGCGTTAGAACAACGTGTAGAAGTTGTCCTTGCAGGCAAAGCCATACCACGTTTCCTGTGTGATCTAGGAGAGAATTAAGGCCACACTATAACCTTTTCAAGGAATACGTCACACGGGGTTGGAGAGAGGTATGCATTCTTTAGTGGCTTTGAACAGAAGTTGATATTAAATGAACAAGACATCTTGTATTCAAAGAATGTAAAGAGTATCTATTTCTTATTTTTAGATTTAACGGGCTACATCTAAAGCATGTTGAATTTATTATAGAACAAAAAAGGGGGGTAATCAAAAATGGTATGAAGCCAATGAAAACACAGTGTCTGTGTTTATTTTAGACAACTTGGGATATTGGGGTATGTGGATTCAAACACCAATAGTTCTAGATAGCAAATTATTATTTTAGGTGACATTTGTTTATTAATTGAAATAACTTTCCTAAGCTTGATCACTGTTACTTTCATTTTAATTACAGGAGTGCAAAAATATAAATTGAATTTCTTAATTCGTAATAAGAAAGAGAAAATGTGTTTGTGCATTCATCAGATAGGACTTTTCTAGCAGTAACAAAAAAGAGCTGTAACATCCGCCTATTTTATATAACATTGCAGTTATACAGTTCTTATATAAAAACAAAGATGTGCGAGCTACTGGAAATTCTGAAGGTAGGTGGGTAGGAGCTGCTTCCGAGGTGGAAAACGCAGGAATGTGAAGGGGCCGGGTGCTTCCCGCGTGCGCTTCCCAGGACGTCGTGTCCCTGTGAGGAATCCCAGTGCCCTCTGTGGGATGATGAGGTGTCATTCTTGCTTTGCATGGAATGAAAATATCCTAGAAATAGCAAATTGAAATTTTCATAAGAGCAGACCATATGAAAATGCTAGGTACCTTAAGAGAATCTATTAATAACGATATTAAGGGAATTTTGTTTGATCTATTGCATATGTTGTGTGTGTATCCAGTTTCTCACTTTCTTAAAGGATTGGTGGAATATAACATATGCAACAATAAAAGCTTAATGGAATCAGATTTGTGATTTCCTAGAAAATTAACGAGATATTTTGTCAATTTTATTCCAGACTTCATTTGTCAGAAAATACAGTGTCCACTGACAAGCTAAAAGAATTTTTTGACAAATTAGCAATGCCACAGGTGACAGATCAGGAAAATGTTAATTTAACAGCCCCTTTATGCTTCCCAGATTTATTGGAGGCTATTAACGAAACTCCAAATGGTAAGGCCCCTGGCCCTGAATAGATTTTCCATTGAATTTTATACAGGATCTATTAATAAAGTTTGATGCTGCCTTTTTGAATATAGGTAATTGTACTTTATCTTCTGGGTCTGCTCAACACTTGCTGCCAGAATGTCATTTCTAGTTGGGGGGAAAAGTAATTAGGCTTACAGCAGGGTCTGGAATCTGGTTCTGAATGATTCCTCCTAAACAAGGGGCCGTAAGGAAACCGCAAAATCCGCAAGTTCTGACTAGTTAAATCCAGTGTGGCTAGATCTTTGACTCGCGGCCACCGAGACGAATAATTGGATCCCTTCTATTGAGTCCTTCCACCTCCAAACCCTTACCTAATAGGCTTTGAAAAGGTAAGTAATTGAGCTCTGTGGGACTTCTTGCACAATTAATATTTTGCAGGTTCAGACTCAGAATATGGATTCGTTCAGGCCTGTAGACAGGTACCTGATGGCTTGGATTTCTAATGCTTGTGCAGAACAAATGCCATCAATTTGCAATAAACATAGTGGAGATTTCCCCAAACCTCTTTGACTTAGTGATTGATCTGCCTAATGCTTGACCCGGGTGTTTATAGGGCTTGCTAATTTTTCTTGCCTAACGTGACGGTGCAGCGCGTGTGTAAGCGCGGACGGGAGTTTGCAGCGGCGCGCGGAGCCCGTGGTGTTCCCGCTGCGCGGGGCCCTCCTCGCCGCGCCGCGCTGTGCCGCGCTCACCGCGCCGGCTGCCGCAGCGGGGCGCCCAGGCGGGTCCCAGCGGCCTGTGCGTGTCCCCTGTTCTGTGGGATGCGGCAGCCCACAATCCCACCTTACAGGTCTTTATGCTGCTGTGTGTTTTAGGTGGTGTTTAGGTCTTTGTCACCAGAATGCCAAATAGCGTTGCCTTTTTTGGCTTGTTTTTTTGTCTGTTTTTAATGCAGCATGTCCCAATAAAAAGCAGTATTAGTTAATACTTCTTGATTGTCTACGATATTTCGAAGCCGTTAAACGTGGGCTCAGTTGTGTGTGTGACTTTGCCTTGGCAAGCAAAGACCAAGCCTAAGGTTTGTTCACAACCCCGTCCCAAGCTCTGCGTGGGCCTGGCGCTCCCCTTGCCCTCTGCCTTGGCCGCCGTCCCCGCCGCGGCCCTCCCGCGCGTGCTGCTGCGCCGGCACCGTTTGAACCGCCTGCAGCTGCAAGAGCAAACCTCCCCAGAGCGGTTGCAGATACAGTAAACGGCATGAAAAGATGCCTACGTTAAATATTCAAACTCACTTCAGTTTTAGCTTCTGAATGAAATTCCCTTTGTAACACACTTTATGTTACCTTGATTGTGCTCGATCTTTTATGCTCGGTCTCTTTTTCTCAACAGGGTCATGTTGGTACAACTGCAACCAAAAAAATTGATGTCTACCTCCCCCTGCACACAAGCCAAGACAAACTGCAGCCTATGACAGTCGTGACGATGGCAAACGCCAAGGTGCATGACCTGATTGGACTAATATGCTGGCAATATACAAGTGAGGGACGGGAACCAAAGCTAAAGTAATGTGCTTTCTTTACTACCTCTCAATCTCTAACTTGCTCTTCTGTAGCCCTTTTGCATAATGAAATGGATTTCAGTATCAGTATTCTCATAGCTGAAGCTTACAGAAACTGCCCACACAGTTCCCCATGTTTCCTTCCAAGCGATATAAATGCACGTGTATCCCTTGCTCTTTCTGTTCAGCTGCTCAGTATTGCATGATAAGCGTGTGAAGCCATAGAGCTGTAAATGAACCCTAATTTCAAAACTCTCTGGGTGAAAATAATATAAATCTTTTGATGTCATGGAGACAACTTTTATTTTATGGCCCATCCATTTTCTTGTAGGATCCCTAACGACTGTAAGATCATGAATATGTCAAATGGAATTTAGAATCCATCCCTAATTCCCTTCTTTTGTTTGGGAAAAGGGTACCAAGATTCTGATTTTCGTTTGTCTGCATCATACCAGGTGCCTCCTGCAGATTCATAAAAATAGGAGTCACTGCACTGGGCGGCCGAGTGTCTTGGAAACAGTATTAGTGTTCTGAAAACAGTATTAGTGTTCTGATGAAACCCTTTACTAGATTTTAACTGTAATGTGAAAGATAAGTCCGTGAGAATTTTCTCATAGAACGTTAGCATTATTTACTTGCTTTCTGTTGTCATGCTGCTGACATGCTGATCTTGATTAATATACACATAGTAAAATATTTGTTTTTCTAAGAATTGACAGGTATAGGGACTAAAGGTATATTGTACTTTCCAGTTAATCATCCTGGGTATACCAGAATTAAATTAAAATATGCAAATAAGGATCTTGCAAATGAAATAAACACCGGTTTTGTTTAAAATTATGAAAAGATTGTATCCTTTAATTCAAAAAAATAGTTATGCTCTATTTTATAATTACTATGAGACTTTGACCTTAATCATTTAGACTTTTTGCAATAAAGAAAGATCAAAATCACTCTTGTCCTTTAGAAATTCTAGATTTCGGTAGGTCAGTGGTAATCTTTGGTAACTGCTACTTACCTCTTCACTGTGAAAAGTCTGCCCTTAATTTGGTGTGACTGAGTATTGGGTTGAGTCTCCCGGGGAGCTAGCAGTGCTTAGTGAAGGCCATTACTTTGTCTTGGTAGGTACTTCAGGCCTACTCATCTGAATAACTTTGCTTTTAAACATTATGTAAAATCCAAAGAAATACTTGCACTTTTTGCCCGGTCTTAGAACATGAAGACAGACATTAATATAGTTTATTACAGAGGTATTAATAATGGTTATTAGCTAATGACTAATGCAAAGAAAGGTTAACAGTTCTGACTGTGAGTCAGCCAGTTTTTCAGATTTTCTTTGTTCCTGGAATATTTGTGGAATGTCTTTTCTGCAGTCCTGGTTCGGTGGGCGCTGCCCTTGCAGCGTTTTCCAGCAGCGTTTGCGGACTCTGCGCGCTCCGGTTGCAAAGGAAGAACCTCCGAAGGGAAGGAGAGGTGCCGGAGCAGCCCCGTTCCCTCGGGATCCTGCCGGGGTGGTTTCCCCTTGGCACAGCACAGGGGGACGGTCGGGAAGGGGAGGCCCCGCTGCGCCTGGGCCTCCGCCGCGGCCTCCCCTCGTGGCGGAGGTGACGGCGCTGCCGCCGCCAGCCCCGCTCCCGCGGCCGCCTCGCGCTCCCCACGAAGCCGGGAGTCATTTCTGCAGCCGCGTTCCAGTCCCTCGCCACAGTGCAGAGAGTCGGAGAACTTCCCTCAATAGTACTGCAGAATTCCAAAATTTATGTGCAAACACTATGACCTTTCTGTTCGCCATCCATTTAGGCAAATTCACAGTTTACATTAATATTAATGCATCCTTATTATCTGTTTTATACAATAAATATCTTAAGTCTTGACAGTGTGCATATAGATCACCTGGACTAGCACTCTCAATAAAGCATAGTTGCAACCAAAGGTTTGTGAATTAATTGAGAAAATTGCAAATCAGGTAGTCAGTGAAATAATTCATTGTCACATCCAATCAATAAACTTTGTAAATCAACTCATTTAATTCAAAAAATGATCTATATAGATCAAGTAACCAATTAAACAATTAGCATACACTTTGCAATTAATTAATTTAAGCATCAATCATGCAATTAAAACTCCAAATTTAAACTGCAGAGTTTAGAAACATTCTGCCATGTGAACATTCAGGCTGTATTTCATGGCTCTGCCAAGTGGCTGAATGGTGGCAGATTTACAATAAGAAAGGAAACTTATTTGCAGCTAACAAATATTAACATTTGATATAGATTTTAATATTGGGAAAGCGTGATTAGTACTGTGTTTTGTAGTATGATAGAGGTATTTCCCGGTGGGTGTTAGTATGTGGAAAGAGGCTTAGATTTTGTTTTGCATCTTCTCCACACTCCTGTTTAAAACCCGCTGTTATTTCGTTCTGTTTGTTAACAGATGCTCATTTTTGACAGTTGGTGCTGTGCTGAACACTGGTTTTACTTTCCTTGTGGCTTGTCCCCTGCTCTGTGCTCTCTGCATCCGTGAGCGCTGCGCTGCCGGTGCAGGTTGGACGGGCTCGTGTCGCGTGGGAGGAACACGCAGACGCTGCCTGTTTGTCCTGAACTTCCACAAAGCGGGTGATGGCAACCGTGGTATAACCTGCTTTGGGAAGCCACGGAACTTCTGTAGACTTCGGTGTATTTTAATCACCAATCTGTCATTATTTTGCTTATAGTTCAGTTAATGATGAACTGAGGCTCCCGGCCTCGTTCCTAGGGGTTTTGTTTGTTTTCTGTTACCACATGGTTATGGTAACAAGATGTGTTGGGATTTGAATTTTGATACAAATATGTGTTATAAGTGGCTTTTGAGTGAATTATTTCTGTGACAAGTGCTTGCGTGTTTTCTCTCGCATTCAGCCAGATGATCGGCTGATGTTGATGTGCAGAGCAGAGTTTGTCTCTAGCTTCCCTCCCGAATAAATCTGCTTTTGTGTCGCAGTGACAACGTCAATGCCTACTGTCTCCATATTGCTGAGGATGACGGCGAGGTCGACACAGATTTTCCACCCTTGGATTCCAATGAGCCCATTCACAAGTTTGGCTTCAGCACTCTGGCACTGGTTGAAAAGTACTCGTCCCCGGGGCTGGCCGCGAAACAGTCGCTCTTTGTTCGCATGTGAGTACCGGTGCTGACTCTGTGTTTACCCAAACGCGTGTGTGTTCCCCCACACGCACTTCTCTGCATTTGAATTTCATAAAATTCAGGGACACGTGTACCATGAGGCTTTGCAGATGATGCTGCAGTATAAAATGCTTCATGAGGCAGGTAAGAAAATAAATGCTGCTGAAGGAGCTCAGAGGAGAGACTCTGTGAGTCTAAAGCTACAGAGCGGAAAGAGGAGGCTGTTGGGTAGGTCATTAATTCAGAAAAAATAAATTGTCACCTTCCTGCTATTAAGTATTGGAGCTTGTAATCTTCATTTTGATCCAGACATGATGCTTATTCATGAAAAATGTTTTGAATAGCAAATTAAATATGTTTGTAATGGCTGTAAGATGGTTAAAACTTCCAAAACATTGTTTCTGGATGAAGATAACTTTCCCAGAGACCTCTGCAGTAGCCATCAAGAACTGGTACTGAGAGTCATTTATTTGACTTTCGGGGAAAAACGTGTTAAAAAAAAAAAATGTGTGTATATGGTGTTTGGAGATCCCAAACATGAATCTTCTTTTTAAGGCTTTTAAACAGTGAATTTGTATTTAAAGACCAACTGAGAGCCTTGGTAATGGCAGGCTAAATCACCAGCCAGCTCTAAAGGCGCCGGTTGTCCCTGTTAGCGGCGCTGTCCTGCCCGAGGGCAGCAGGGACACGGCCCGGGGAGCGGGAGGGACCCGAGCCCCCCGGCACTGCCCGGCCTCGCGGCTCAGGACGAGTGTGGTGCATCCTCATCAACGCATTCGTATCCGTGGGTGCATACAGGGCTTAACCACCATCATTTTTGCTTGTGAGAGAAAGGTCTTTCAAACAAAAAATACTTAATGTTTGAATCTCTCAAGATGAAAATGCTAATTTAACTTTCCTGATTATTTTTGCAATTTTAATTGAATATTTTAGAACATAAAGGATTATTTACATTTCAGAATCATAGAGTTGCTTCCAGTTCTGAATAATCAGACATAAAAAGAGGTTTCTGACCTACTTAATTCATTTTGATATTCATTATTGTGGACTTTGTGCCTTAGAAACAGGTCTAAAGTGTCGTTCTGAAAGGGATTATCAGAACCCCCCATGTATTTCCCAGAGGCTCATTCACTCCTTTATGACCATCGTCATAAGGCCTAATGGTCACTGGGAAATCAAGTATCTCAACAAACTCCAGGTAATGGGAGGGAACGGCGTGGAGCGGTGCTGGCGGATGCCGCCGCGTGGAGGCTGGCGCAGGGGGAAGGGCCGCGCGGGCAGAGCGCGGGGTCCCTGCGCGTCGCTCCTTGCGCCGCGGGGCACGCGGGGCTCCCGCCTGCGGGCTTCCTCCAGGCACCGCGCCCGCCCTGAATCCCACTGGTAATTGATTTTTCACACAAACCATCCTTCAAATAGCATCTTGCTTTTTCTTTTTTTTTTTTATTTTTGTAAAGTACTGTAGCAAAATGTGAACAGATGCTTGTACATTTTAACAAGATTTATTTTCAGCTCCCTCCTTAATATTTACTAGTATCTCTTTAGCAGCCCTAAGGGTGACTGCACAAAATGTGCTCCCAATGTCTCTTCTTTTGTGCAGCCATGTCGGCCACCTTTCCAATTCCAGCCCTGATGCTACTGCTACAGAAATACCATGGCAAATTACTGCATGCTGCTTAGGCAGTTCAAGAGAAATGTGTAAGAGAGATGTAAATAGGATCATATAATACTTATTAGTAGATAAGTGCAAGTTATCTTTTGCTTTAAAATAATTCATGGTCTTGTGAGTTTAGTGTTTCGTATCCTAACCAGGCAGGCCCTGACGATTAGGAGAAAAGCATCACAGGTTGTGCTTTTCTGAAAAAGTTTGGGTTTTGGGTCCTTGTGTTAGTATGAAATTGTTTTTACTTCTTATGTAAATGGTTATTAATAAGTATTTACATTTAAATTGGATTTTTAGTGCAATTTAGTGCAATAATAGAAAAGTATTTGATCATCACCCGATCAAAAGATGGTTACTAGTGGGAGTTTAAGTGTATATGCAGTCTCATTTTTATAGGAATTGGTTTTAAATTCTACATCTTCCTTTTCTGTCATCCTAGTAGTGCATGTAATTGTGGTTTTATATCTTCCATCTCTTTTTTTTCCTCCTCGAGCTACAGTATTTCAGCTGCTGCTTTGTCAGGCTTGTGACTGGTGATGTTTATTAATCCTGCATCACTGTTGAAAAGCCGCAGCGCCTGCGGAGCTTCCCGCGAAGCCTGGCGCGTCGTTCCCCGCGCGCGCCGTGTTTGGGATCTCCTCTCCGATGCCGTGCAGCTCACGGAGCTGACAGCTATGGAGCCTCGCCGGGGCCCTGTTTCGGCAGGACATGTTTGAGCAGAAACAGTTTGCAGAACTTGAGACACTTAAACTCCTGCCAAGGCAAACTCTTACCCACTTGAGTTGGTTATAAATACCCACTGGTAGTGGCTGGAAGTAGCCTACAGTGCATTTTATATTCCGAGCTGAATGTAAGTGTCTTTGTGGTTATAGAGGGTAGTAAATAATTGAGTTTGATTAGGGAGAGGGACCTCATTATCCCCCCACCTGTGCCCAGCTGGTAGGGGAGGGTCGAAATGAAGCCATTAGCTGTCTCTCTTACTGGCATCTCAGAGAGCTCAAATACATCTGTGTCTTATTTTCTTTTCTGGCACAATCAGTCGAGCAAGCTAAGCAGGCATGACCGAATTTGGCAAGTTCCAAGGACTCTGGCAAAGTTTCACAAGGAGAAGACGGAGGGCAGTCATTCTGGCTTCCAACTGCCCATTAGTCTAGCGAGTTGTGTTTTTGGAAAAGGTCTGTTGTGGAAAGGAGTGCTTTGTCCAATGTCAAGCGCCGCATTCCCAAACAATCCTCTTTGATGTCGAGTATGATTTGTCGGAGGAGTCAAACAAAGCTCTGCACTCATGTAAATGCAGACTGCGAGATGGTGAAGTACTACCTGAAAGACCAGAGCAAAAGGTGCTTAACATAAATCTGTGCTATCGTTTAGGATTTTTTCCTTGGAAATGCTATTATCGCAACTTGACATGCTAAATCAAATGGTGTTTCTAGGAGCTGTGACTCAGCTGCCAGTTGGCATGTGGATGAAGTTTGGCAATGCAGCTCCTCCGCTCAGTAGCACCTTTCTCTGCTTTATTATAACGTTTAAATTGCTTTGAATATTATGAGTGTGTTTTTTTCAAAGTAGCACCATCATGACACCTGAGAGAGTAAGCTTTGAAGCATTTTAAAAATATCAAGCTTTCATAGTACATTTACAAATTCAAAGCTTGGAAATGTGTATTTATTCAAGCTAAAGAAGCACTCCACTATAGGCCTGTCACCAGTTTATAGATAGGTGTGGGTGTCTCCTGGGGAGCAGGGCAAGGCAGGAGCCCCAGGAAGCGAGTTGGGGCAGGAGGGTGCCTGGTTGCATTTCTGATGTTAGATTGTGGTAGTGCCAGAATACAGGCGATCAAGCCAAAGACACAAAACGTTATGTGGGGATACCTTTAGATCCACCAAAACAGCTTCATTTGGACTCAGGATGAACCGTGTGGCTGGCGCAGTCGTTCTGATTCGGATCATTTTGCGTTCTGTCTAAAAAAAATTACCCAGCCGAAGTCAAATACATTGTGTCAACCGGGATTTCTAGTCCTGACTTCGACTCGGAGCTGATCAGGGAAATCGTTATTAGTCATTCTCAGGCACTTTCAACCATGCCAGCCATTTTCTGCAGAGAGCTCTAAGTGCTATAAATTCCACTTCGCTTGGGGAAAAGAGAAAAAGGAAAAAGAGTTGTGGCTTGGAAAGACGGCTTTTGGAGCAGTGTGTTTCTCGTTCCCGTGTCTCCGTGTTGTTTGCTTTCCGTGAGCTCAGCGCAGGGAAGATGCTCCAGAAACGCCGGGGCGCCCGGGCCGCGGGGCTGGCGCCCGCGCTGCAGCTCCTGCCTCTCCTGGTTGTTTGCTTTGCTTTTTCCGCTCTGAACCTTGCCACCCTGGCTCCGGCTCCGAGGCTGTAAAAGAAGATGGAAAGCCAAGTTACCTCCGAATGATCACTATCATTAACATTCACGGGTGGTTCACTTATCATTCCTGACTGCACAGACATGGCAGCCGTTATGAAACGTCCACAGGTGTAGCACGATGATACATATTACATTGTGCCACAATGGATTTATGTATTCTGTAACAAAAGAAAAGTGTAATGAAAAAATACAGAAGGTAATCCTTTATTCCTCTGCTGCACAATTTATCAGTAATGCCTGTGGATGATAAGTGCCAGGGATTTCCTTTGCTTGATTTAACCTTGTCACCCAGGTATGTTTTTGTAAAATGACAGAAAATACAAGCTAAGGAATTTCTTTGCCTTCCCATTTGTAAGCAGCAGGTCTAATTGACAAAATAGCATATGTTTGTCCCATTTCCTTGTGCGTTAACTTTAAACAAAGTATCGCATCCTAGCAGAGCACGCTAAGGCAGCCGTAATTTATAATGGTAATTAAGGCCGTGCTGGAATCGGGCTCCGCGAGGGCAGCTCCTGCGCTGTGGACACAGCTGGCAAGGCGAGCCGGGGCGCGCGTCCGCGCGGCGCCCGTGCCGAGCGCGCCGGGCACGGATGGACGGATGGACGGACGGATGGATGGATGGATGGATGGATGGATGGATGGATGGTGCTGGGGACGAGCCAGCCGGCGGGCCCGCGCGCCGCGCCGGGGACGGAGCTCTGCCTCCCGCGGCTGGCACGCCGGCCTCGTCCCGGGGTGGCGGAGGAACCTCTGGGCACTGCGCTTCGCTCCGCGCTCGGCCGGGGGCTTTGGCAAGAGCTAACGCGTCCTTCCCGGCGCGACGCGGCGCTGGGGGAGCGGGACGGCGCGAGCCCTGCCGTGAGCCCTGCCGCGTGGCCCTGCCGCATGGCCCGCTGCGGTGCAGCACGGTGCAAGCCCTGCCGTGAGCCCTGCCGCATGGCCCTGCCGCATGGCCCGCTGCAGTGCAGCGCAGCGTGAGCAATGCTGCATGGCCCTGCCGCATGGCCCGCTGCGGTGCAGCGCAGCACGAGCTCTGCTGCATGGCCCTGCCGCATGGCCCACTGCGGTGCAGCACGGTGCAAGCCCTGCCGCATGGCCTGCTGCGATGGAGCCCGGCGCAAGCCCGGCCGCGCTGGCACCGCGCCACCACAAACAGCCCCAACCTCGGAACACGCGCTGTGCTCTGCGTGTCCCTGCGCTTGCCAAGGGCTCGCTCATGGATAGCGCACTAAATATAGTAAAACACAGAGGTTTTTCTTATTTTGCTTTGATCAGTAAAATAAACTTTCAAAGATTGTTCTGGGATGAGATCCAGCTTCTGAGGCAAAGAATGGCCGTGGTTCAGCCGCGCTTTAGTAATGGAGTGTCAGGAAAGCGGCTCTGACAGTTCTCAGGCCAGCGGCTCCGGAGGAAGAACGGGCCGAGCTGCAGTGGGCTGAGACTCCAGCGGGAGCAGCAACAGCGGGTGCTTTGTAGCAGCCGGAGCGCCAAGGCTGGACGGGCAGGATTCCTTCCCTAGGGGCCCTCAAACCCCACCTCGGGCACGGCCCCGCGTGGCTGTGGGACAGCCCAGCACTGAGAGAGAAATTGGACGTTTGGGGGGGGACGGAAGATGGGGACCTGAGTCTGTTTGGGCATAGACTATTTTTTTTTCTAAGTTTTTTTCTCCTTTCTTGTTTTTCCTTCAGTATTTTAACTTATTTTCATATATTTTGGTTACCGTGCTCTTGAAAACGTCTTTCTGTCTTGCAGAACATGATGTAAGTTCCTTAAAGGCTGTTCTAAGGATGGAAATGTCACAGTTACAGAAATTTGCCCTCTCTCCTATGGAACAGGGTCATCCAGT
This sequence comes from Tinamus guttatus, assembly GCF_059628265.1. NCBI lineage: Eukaryota > Metazoa > Chordata > Aves > Tinamiformes > Tinamidae > Tinamus > Tinamus guttatus. The sequence goes on along the minus strand of NW_028288760.1, from coordinate 4,678,296 downwards.
TCTGCTCATCCAGTTTTAAAAAGCATGTGGCAAAATCAGGCAGTGGGGACAGAGATGCAAGAAGAGGTTGGAAATATTTGGGTAGGAGATGACTAAGACAGATGTAACAAGTGTTCTCAAGGACGTAAATTTGGGGCTCTTAGCCCGTTTTGTCTTGCAGGGAACAAAGGGAATGGGAAGGCCGTGCAGGGCGAGGGATGTGGATCCGGGAGGAGGAGGAGGGCTCGGCTCCCGCAGGGCACCGTGCTGGGCTGCAGCAGCGCGGGCGTCCCGCGGGAGCTGCGGATGTGCGGGGGGAACGCGGCCTCAGGGTGCCCCGTGCCCCTCGGGCGTCACGGCTGCCGCGCTCCCCTGCAGTGACACCGACGTGGCCCTGCCCTGCAGTGACCCTGCCCTGCAGTGACCCTGCCCTGCAGTGACACTGTGCTCTGCTGCTCCAGCTGCCGCCCCAGGACCCTGCGCTGCGGGCGCAGCCGCGTCCCCGCCGGGCTCCAGGGTGCCTGGCGGCTCCCGGCCGCTGCCACTGTCTGCAGTGACATCTACTGACACGAGCGCCGTCACTGCGAGCGCTGCGGCAGGATTTGCTGCTGCGTTCGTTCAGCGTCTCCGTTACGATATCATCACCTCTCCGCTTCCCCAGCGATGCTGCCCGTGCCTTCCATAACCACCTCCCGCTGTTCCCGTGCCTGCTCCAAGCAGAGCCCTTCCGTAGGAGCAGCCGGGAGAGCAGCCACAGCCATCCCGGCAAGAGCCTGTGCTGGGGCCCCAAAAGCAGCGTATTTGTATTTAAAAGAATGTTGTGCTTTAAAATTGCTGAAAGGCTGCTGCTGTTCTTCCACCGCCCCTTAATGATCTGTTGGATGTGTCATTGGAACGTCTCTGAAATGAACACCGCAAACTGTTCTTTTGTACGTGCTCTGAAGCGCTTAGCGATACTTAATAGCGAGTACTCGAGGGGTTCTGTTTGTTTCTTTAATGACAAACACAAGCTGGTCAAAAATTAAGGTGAGTTAGGGAAATCCCTCAACACCCTGACCCTCAGTGCATTATTTTGTGTTTCTGTTGCCGCTTTTCCACGGGAGCTTTCCTGGGTTTCTGTCCCTGGTCGGTGCGGTGTCTCCCGGGCGCAGGGGCAGGGTGCCTGGTGTGGCTGCTTCATAACCTCCCTCTGCATCTGTCTTGCAGAAATGCTGCTCATGGATTCTCACTTATTCAGGTGGACAGTATGAAGGTCACCATGAAGGATATCTTACAAAAGGCCTTAAAGAGAAGGAAAGGATCACAAAGAGGCTCAGGTGGGTTATTTATTGTATTTTGTAGAAGATAGAGTGTTTTTTCCATGAGCATATTTTACATCTCTTTTTAACTGTCAGGAATATTTTTCAGTATTGTGATTTTCAGCCCCACTCGGAAGCAGTTCTAGGCACAGGTTGTGTTCTAGATACCAGCAAAAACCAGACAGTGAAGGAGCTGCATAACATTTGCTGTGAAGTAATGTATTTGTTACTGCAAATATCTATTTGGGATGACAAAGCCATTTACATTCAAGTCCAGCTAGTGGTAGTTTCACATGAAGGGTGGAAGGACAAATGATACAATTTCTATGCTTTTAATTTTTGTAAAGCAATAGTGCTTAGTATGGTTTTAAATAATTTAAATTTTCCCTTTTAGAGGGAAAAATATTTGCTTCCTGCAATGCTGTTAAAATAATGCTATGATAGTAAAGCCAGATGAACATTTGAAAATGAAAGGTACAGTAAGAGAAGAAAATGTACAGTACTTTCACTCTATGTCACAGCAACACTTTTCCAACCTATAAATGTACATTCACATACATATTATATATTTTTAAAGAAAAAGTACAGGGCTGAGATATCTTTTCAGCAACAAGAAATAATTATTGTGAGAAATTGCCCTGGTCTTGTCAGGCAACCAAAGAACTTTAATATAAAGCTTTCTATACACTAGGTAAAGATAAGCATCTTGTCTTTGTAAATGAATGAAACCTCCTTATATACCCTTAGTTCTAACTATGTGAAAAGAAAATAAACCCTGTTCTGTTTAGAAGTAGTAGTTCAGTGCAGTTTTTAAACGAGTGTATAATCTGTCATGGATTTAATTAGCTATCTTCAGATGAAAGCTGAAGTTTTAATAAAAGTTAGAAGAGATAACACAGTGAAGGACACGGATGAGCTGTCTCAAGGCCATATTCCAAGGGAACGATAAGAGCTGTAAAAAATGGCAGAGGAGAGCAATTGAATGAAGCAATGAAAATCTGATTCTCGTAAAAAAAAAAAAAAAAAAGAGAGAGAGAGGGGAAAAAAAGGAAAGCAACAAAAAAGGCTGGAGCTGGTGGCGGGGCGGCCGCAGGCAGAGCGCGTTGGCCGCCGGCCAGGCGCCGCGTCCCCGCGTCCCCGCGCGGGCAGATGTGCCAGCTGCGCGCGGCCCCGCCGCCAGCTGACGGCGCCGTGTGATAACCCGCTCTCTCGATGCCCATCGCTGGCCGCGGAGATAGAATTAAATGATGATGATCTTCCCACAAGTTGGGAGAGGAAACAATGCATATAAATCTTGATTTCATCGCAGCGTGAGAAGTCTTTATCCATCATCACTCATAATGAACAAGTCGTTAGCTGCGATGAATGGTGTTCTGTTTTTTTCAAACACCTCTTTTGTTCACTTTTTGGGTGACTTTTATTTATTTCCTGGGGTCAGATTTCTCTTCCCTGAAGGGAGATGGCTGGAGGATTCGCTTACTCAGTCTTTAAACTACTTTCCTTCTCCGTGTAACAGATGTTATTCTGTGTCCTTCTGAAATTTGTTTTTGCTTTAATTTTGTTACTTTTATTCAGCAGTTTAGAAAAGGAATGGAACTGTCACTCCTTCAGCTAATGCATTAATTTCTGCTTTCTCCACACACCTGCTCAGAACCCCCTCTAATAAGTTTTCCACTAGATATATAAGCATATATGTATTTTCCTGATTTTTTTAGCTTATATAATAAATCATCTACATCTACTTTTCATAAAATATCCACGTGGCATCTCTCTTCTTTGAAATATGATCATCATCTTTGTTGTGGATATAAATCACAATATAATTAAAATCTGTTTTTTTTCATTACTTATATGTGTATTTACCTTCGAACATCTAAACAGTGTTGCTTTCAAATTTTGGTTTAAGCTTGTGTATAGATGTGTCCAGAATTAGGACCTGCAGCTGTAGGTTTTTTGCACTGGGCATCAGTGCTAGAAAAGTGATTACTGTAGGGAAGGCTTTGGGGGTTTTTCCCCCATATTCCTGAATTTTATAAACCAAATATATTTTATTTCTCAAGCAGCAAGCACTCATAGTGCATTACTGAAATCAGATGATACTGTCATATGAGTGAAACAATGTGCAAGGTTTGGTATTTATGTACATAATGTGGTACAGCATAAATTAAACTTTGTTATTCCAACTATTATTTTGCTTTCCCTATCCGAAACGAGGACTCCTCAGTCAGGAGCCCGTTTTCTGGTGTTCCCTGTCATCCCCGGAGCGGTCCGTGCTGCAGAGCGCGGCTGTTCCGCAGAGGGATGCACTTGCCTGCAGTGCCCTCTGGGTCTGGAACAGGCCGCCTGCAGCCGGAGCAGAGCGCGGTGCAGGCGCCGCCGTGGGCGCAGGACAGCGGGGCCGCCGCGCCGCCGCGGGGCCCTGCCGCCCGAGGTGCCGCGGGACGGGCTCCGGCCCTCCTCTGCACCTAACATGCCCGTTTTTCATTTTTGCGCTCAATATGCCTCTTCCTTTCATCGGGAGATGCTCACGTAAATGGAATTCAAGATCAGACTATTAACACAGTACGGTTCTGTGCTCTTGTAGAGTCATTATCAAGCAGTGGATTAAGATGTCAAAGTTCTGAATAAAAGAGGATATAATTTAAGAAAAGCATTTCTTCTCAGTCAGCATCACTTCCTTTTAAGTTAATTGCTCTAATTTGAAAAGAAAGAAAAAAACTAACCAAAAATAGACTTAACATGTTTACTTAAAGTCTTTATAATGGTTTAATAAAAGTGGAATTCCTGTGAACTTTCCTATACGTTTGTGTACTACAGACCAGTCTTCACAGGACAAATGAATTTATTATGTATACGGCCTATGTTGTTTTCCAATTCTCGTGTGAGAAATTGCTTTCTGAGCTGTTTTCATGACTGACTTACATGATGTTTTTCACATCAGTCCCGTGTTCAGGGGAGGATGCTGACCTTGGTCGGGTGTTTGGATGAGGAAGGAATTGAACTGCTGTTGCGTAGTCTGGAGTGGACACCCCAGAGACCAGTTTACTCCAATCACTTTACTCCACTGTAACCTGCAGCTTACAAGAAGGTTTTCCAATGAGCTCCTGAGCCCCAAGTTCCTGCAAATCCCTATGCCCAGGTTACCTCTGTGAATCAGGGACCTTCCGAGTTCCTTGGATTTTGACTTCTGTTTAGAAATGCCATTGCCAACCCATCTTCCGAGGCATGAGCCTAGTAATGACAGGGTTTGTTGTGACAAATGGGAGCACAGAGCCGAGTTTTTCTTAAGCTCTGTTTTAATATATGTACTGATGTTAATGCACAAGTATATACTGGGTGAACTTCTTCTATAAAAATAGGTTTATTTCAAAATCTCTTTTTTGAAAAGACTAAGGCTGGGTATGGCTTTTGACTGCAAATTAACTTCTTGTCAAAGATAATTTGTTGTATGAAGATACAGGTCAATAGGTTGCGATAGAAGTGGTTTATGATTTTACTTCGTAATAAGTAGCGTGAAATAGATGGAGGAAAATTTTTAATTATATTTAGCTTCTGTTAGGTATTAGGTTAGGTTAAATTATTGCAAAATTTGCAAATTACTTGGCGTTCTTTGCAGTTGTCCTTTCTTAGTGGTCACCCCGCTTCTGCCTTGAAGGTGTGTCTTTGGTATTGAAGCTATTGATCACTATGAATAACAATGTTTGAGTGGATCGATGGGAAGTGCAGGTGGCAGGATCCTCCCCGGCGCCGAGCCCCTCCGCGCGCGTCCCTGCGTGCCGGGCGGCGGAGGCGGCCGCGAGGAGGCCGCGGCGAGGAGGCTGCGATGGGTAAGGCCCTGCGAGGAGGCTGCGATGGGTAAGGCCCTGCGAGGAGGCCGCCACGAGGAGGCCGCCGCGGGAGCTGCTGCGCGGATGGGCGGCTTCTGCCTGTCCTCAAAGCTGGTTCTTGGGCTCTGGAACTGCCTCTCCTTCAGCTTAGGGAGGAAGCAACAGGAGCCCATGTGTAACTGCTCTGCTGGGGTGCTGGGTTTCCTTGTGCACACTCAGAAAACAGCAAATGCAATTGATGCTTTCTTATGGTAATGAGAAATGACTAAGTAGAAGACGTTATCTTCAGTTTATTTAGCCAGCTGCATGCTCAGAAGCATTTACTGCAAATGCACATTTTGCATGCGGGCTGGAAATCGAACACTTGTGATTGAGCTCCCAGAGGAGGCTGGTCTAAGCCAGAGCCCAGCCATCCCGATAGGGCCTTGGGAAACCTTTCGTGTAAGGGAGTTTTCTCGAAAACAACAGGCAGGATGGTGAGGGGAGGAGGAAGGACGGGGCCGTGCCGGGCCAGGACAGTCCGCAGCATTGGGGAGAGGAGCTGCAGGCTGCGGCGGTTCGGCAGGGAGCCGCGGGGCTCCCCGGGGCCGCGGCGCGAGGAGAGCGCTGCCCTCCCGGGCCGTCCCGGGCGTTCGTCTGCCTTCGCGTCCTGCCGGCCTGGGGGGACGGTGACTTTGTGCTTCGTGCTCGGGGTGTCACCGTAACTCCCTAGTTACACGGGTGCGGAAACAGTGTGTGCCCTGGAGCGCTCCTGCTCTCCTTCCCGACCGCGCCGTCCCCGTGCTCGGCCATCCCCTCCCTGGGATGCCGGCTGCACCGTCCTCCACAGCTTAACTGTTAAGGAAATAAGAATGCAAAAAGAATATGTACGGAGGGGCTGTTTTCAAACAAATTAAGCATTGATGTCAGTATATAAAAACTGAATGTTCTTAGAAGGAAATGAGGGATAAAACTAAACCACGTAAAATGCTGAAACATTAGAATAACCCTGCCTGTTTCTGGTCCGTGTCAGCTTCTCCTCATCTGAAATTTCATGTGAACGGAGAAGCCTTGTCTGATTAATCTTGTCTGATTTTAAGTAGAAATTCTTTGCAAGATGAACATGCTACTGATTATTATTTAATAGCTGCTTCAAACTGTAAACATCCCTAAACCAGGAATACTCAATCCTTTTAAGAACAAAATGCTGTGCAAGTTTAATTGTTATAAACAATATCTTCTGCCAACATTTCACAGACATGACCTGTATTTTCCGTAGGTTAGGGTGAAAATTATTAGCTTAGTATTCGGTTCAGTTTGGAGAAAGACTAACTCTTTTTTTCTGTAAATGAAAACAGCTGCTTTACAATAACATTCAAGTCTCCAGCAGCTGTCAAATATTTCTTTTTACATTCTTTAAAATGTGTAAAGTGACCAAAAATAGTCTAAAATAATCTTACTAATCTGTATATTATCTCACTGCCACAGGAAACTGAATAACAAGTAAAGGGAAAAAAATCAAGAAATGGGGAAAGAACATAAAAATAAAAGCCTCCCTATCATATTTTAGTCTGTACCATGGAATCAAAGGAGTTATAGTTTTAAAGGATCATTTAAAATAATCTGTTCCATCACCATCTCTTCCAAACTTAGAGCTGTGGCGAATGGTACAATCTATTAATGCATGTTCTGCAATGGTTTATTATTTTTGTATGTAGCTTTTTTCACACAAAGCTAGTAAGTTATTTTCCAGAAATTTGAGAACAGTAGTTCAAAGTAAAGAATCCTGATAAATAAATGAGGCTTATCCATAATTCAAAAAGTAACTTTAAAAAATCCAAATTTTATTTGAAAATTCATTCTATAATGTCAGTTTCAGCACAGTATTTAATGGCATATTTAATGTTCAAAATATGCTTTTGAAACTGTTTGTAAGCATTTCTTACTCAAAACTTACATGGCAGATGAGCAAAAACTGTAATACTGTTTGTATGAAAAAGCACTTATTGCCAAGGTTGTACCAGGCCCAAGGGAATCGCAAGGATGCAGTAAAACTGAGGCTTTTCATTTCAGCTCGCCCCTTGCTTGTCCCATTTCTGGAGTATTTCAGCTGTTGTGTGTGCAGAGGCTCCGCGCGTGTCCCCGGCCGCGCCGCGTCCCAGCCCTGCCGTCCCGCTCCTGCTCCTGCCGCGTGGCCCCCAAGCTCTGAGTTACTGCAGGTTAGGTCTGTCAGGAGAGAAAAGGCTGTTGCTTTTAAAAGTATCCCTGATAATCTCAAAGCAGAGTGAAGGTCTTCTCAAGTTTCCTGGTGGGTTAAACTCCTTGGCTTTCTGCGTCGCTTGCCTTTGACTTGCTGTTAGCATTAATGGAAGTGTTTCCCGTTATCTCTGCAGACGCAGGTTCTCCGCTCAGCAGTTAGCCCTGACGCCGAGCTGCAGCGCTGCCGCGGGGGCGCCCTGCAGAGTGCAGGAACTCTCCGCTTTCTGTGCATGGAGCTGGGTATTTTAGAAGGTTTAAATTAAAGGAAGGTTGGTGGGTAGATCCTTGGAATCCTACATTTATTGGTTGTCCGGCCTGGTCACAAAGCTGGGGTCTGGGTGGCCTTTCCAACGCTCTCGCTGGGCAATGCGGGGTCGGGACCTCGTGTTGGTTTCAGGCGGGCGCAGGCTCTTGGTGCGCGTGGGAGCTGCGTGGACCGGCCCCCTCCTGCGCTGACACGTGTCCGCCCGGGGGACAAAATTCGAGATTAAAATAACTTTTCTGGCTAATGCCCTTGTGCCATTGTGGATCAAACACGAGGCTGTCTCACTCCTTTCAGCTTCGTTTAGGGGTGCGCATTGCTAATGCAGAAAAAAGCCCACACAGCAAAATGAAACACTTGTGTTAACAGGCTGCTAGCGCCGGTTTGCTGGTGGCTACGTTGCATGCTTTCTTGTCTACAAGAGCAACGCACAAATGCAGTGTGCTTGTTTCTTTTTAAGGGGGTTTTGACTAAATTCTTTAATTTCACTAGCTGTCAAGGTAGTGTTAAGTAAAATGGGTTTGAACTGCTGTAGTTTTTGTGTACTGGACTAGATGTCAGAAACCTTTGCCATCACTGGAAATTCTGTCACTCTGGATTTACTATCTGTTTCCCACAGCTGAATTCTTAAGCAGTGTGATTTAACACCTTGGCTCTCCATCAGCCGGTCCTGGCATTTATTTGAATGCATTACACCACTGGTTTCCATAAACTATTTTACAATTGTTTCAAATAAATGACTGTTTATTTCTACAAAAACCATCTGTATTTCTGTGGAGAGCAGCAGATAACTGTATGTAAAATTTGGTAATGTCACAACAGTGCAAGTTAAGAAAAACAGATTGGACTGAAAAAAAAAGTCTCATGCTTGTTAAGGGTTTGTTTTCACTCTTTAAATATCATTATTTATTAAGCAATATTTGCATTTTTAATGATAAAATCTTTATTTCACTTCAGAGGTGTTGAGGGCCTTTGGGGGTTTTTAACGGATAAACAGATTTAAGATGTCCTCATAGCAGTAGGATTTGAGATATAAACATTCTGGCTTTTCAACTATTTCCTCCCAAACTGTTTACATATTTTCTGTTGTTTTATTGTCACTGCCAAGCGCACAATGAAACCCTTGTCCCTGCTGTCGTGTTCTAAGAAGAGTCCTGCGGCAGGAGGCCCGAGACCCCTCTCTGTCCCTGCTCGCTGTGGTCTCCGTGCCGCGCTGGTGCCTTTCCCCATGCCCTGGGGGCCCCGCTGGTAACCCCAGGTCTCCCTGGCGCGGATGGAGCCCCGGCTTCCCCCGTTCCCGAGGGAGCCTCCGGAGCCGCCGGTGCCCGCCGGGCTGAGCTCTGCTGGGCAGGCGCTGGCAGAGCGCGGGCTGGAAGCCCCGGCCACACGCACAGCACGACCGGGACGTTTGGCCAAGTTGTTTGAAATGGTAGAAGTGCATAAAGCCTCTTCTTTTTATGGCCTTGTAATAGTGGTAATATATTTCCAGCAAATGTTTTCTATAGAAATAATAGAAAATTGGAAAAAAAAAAAAAAAAGAAATACAAATATAGCTTAAGCTCAAAAGAAATAGCACTTTCAAAACCTATATTTTGAGCAAAAATGCAGTAAATCATATGTACTTGCAAAAGAAGAACCTTAGAATAGGCAAATACCAGGACATCCGCGTTCCGTGTTCATCAGGCGTGCTCTTTGGCCTGCTTTCCTGGCAGAACACGGCTCCGGGGCGCTGCTTGCCTGGCATCTGCTGCCTTGACTCGCAGGGGTGGCAGCCCCGGTGTCCTCCGGTTTCTGGTTTTCCATATGGTCGCCGGGAGCCGGCAGCAGTCTCGGGAGCTGTGTCCGAATGCTGAGCCGCTCGGGAGCCCGGACAGCCCCTCGCAGGGCTCTGGAAGGCGGCAGGTTTTGGCCCTGGTTTTGGAGAGAGCTCAAGGAGAGACTAGTGTATTTTGACTCTTTACTGGGCATACTGTAAAATTGTAAAATCATAAAATGTTGCGAAGAATGGAATTAAGAGATGACATATGGACAAATAGGATACGCCAAGGAAAAAAACTGGCGTGGGTTTTGCAGAGGATGTGCCTGAGAAACCTGCGAGAAGTGTTTGAAGAAGTCAGAGACCTTCTGAATAAGGATGATGTGTTTTATATAGCAGGCATCGACTCCCAAAAAGATTTGACAAAGGCTCATAAAGCAATTAAGCTGTCACAGGAGGAGAAGGAGGATCCTCACATGGATTAATAATTGATTAAAAGACAGGAAACAAAGAATGGGAATAATGGCCCTCCGTTATTAGTAACTAGGTTACTGGTGGAGTTCCCCTGGAATTGGTAGGACCTGCATTGTTCGGCTAATGGGTGGCGTGGAAAAGGAGGTGAATGCTGATGTGACAAAATGTGCTGTTGGTACAAAGGGAGGAGAAGAGCGCAAAGAAAAGCTGCCTGCGAAGCACTGCAGAAGGATCGCACGATGCTGAGTGACAGGACAATAAAACGGGAGAGGGAATTCAGTGTCAATGAGTGCAAAATAATATACATGGAGAAAAGCAACTGTAACTATGCGTATACAATGATGGGCTCTAATTACCTTCTATCAGTCAAGAAAAGGATCTTGGAGGAGCTCTGGATAGTTCTCTGAACACTTCAGCTCAGTGCTTAGCAGCAGTCAGAAAGACAAAGTGAAATGAGAAATTAAGAAAGGAACAGAGAACAAAACAGAAAGCATTATTATACTGCTGCATAAATCATGATATGCCCACGTGCCGATTGTTGCGCTTTATCTCCAAAAGGATATCATGAAACAAAAAAGATATAGAAGGGGTGAGTGTGAAAAAGGATCCAGCATGTGAAAGGCGGAGTAGGTATATTCAGAAAAGGTCTTTTCTGCTTAGCAAAAGACTTGGCTGGGGTGAAGGAGAGGTCTGTGAAGTGCATGTGCTGTGTTAGAAAGGTGATAGGGAGGGCGTTATCTCTGTTCTCCTGAAACAAGAACGCTGGGGAACCAAAGAAGCGGCAGGCAGCGATGCCGAAGCCAAAGGGGAGGCATTTTCTCACACCGGGCAGTAAATGGTGGAGCTCCGTGCCGTAGGACGTGTGGGAATCGGAGCTGCCAAAGGGTTCAGAGGAGCTTTAGGCGAACGCGGTGGCGAACGCGGAGCAGCAGCAGGGCAAGGAGCGCGGCTGGAGCGCGGGCTCTGCGGGCCGCGAGCTGGGCAGCGCGGCCGGCGCGGGGCTGGCGTGGCACAGAGACACTTCTAAACGTGGCTTTGTTTGTTCATACCGATCTTAACTTGGTTTAGGGTTGACAATTCCACGAGATGTGAACATTGATCTAAATCTTTATGTAATCCCCATTTTACACTATTAACCTGTTTGCAGATGGAAGTGGGGTTTGTTTGGTGCTTTTTGTTTAAAGCCTTTTTTTCCCGTTTGTTTATCGTGCGGATTCACCCCCTGACCAGGGTATTCTTCATCGCTATTGAAAGTTAATGGGGGAAAAATTGCATTGCAAACATTTGAACCCGCAGTAGCCATGGCTGAACTTAGTTGATCTCTGGTGATCGGTTCAATTTAGTTACGATTTTTAGCCATTAGGCTGGGGCTGAATGATGGTGATTTGGTTGAGGCCAAATGTCTGTAGAAAATTGGCTGTTTGATAAGAGCCCTGTTATCAGAGGGGGATACTTTCTCATTTACATTTAGATGAGTATTGATTATTTATTTACTCAGAGAAGTGAGATTCGTTCCCAATCTTATCTCTCTCGTCTCTGCTTGTCAGCAGAAAGAGAGATAGAGCTCCTGACATCAGCCCCAGATAACAGCACTTTGTAGTGAAGATAAAAGTTGGAATGGGCCTTTTTCTAGTCTTGACTGAAAGGATAAGTTTTAAAAATTAGAACTGATGGGCCGTGCTTTCCAAAGCACACGCTGAGGGCTCTGCCGCGCCGCGGAGCCGGGGCAGACGGCACGGCCGCGCGTCCGCGGGCGCCGCGCTCTGCCTGGCCGCGCTGTGGGGCTGCCTGGGCCGCGCTCGCAAACCTGGCGGGACGTTGGGGTTTGGGTGACTCCTGAGGCGTCCTCGCGCCGAGGGCCGTGCCGGCGCGGCAAGGCCAGCAGCTGCCGTGCGCGGGCCCTCGCTGGGCTCCGGCTCTGCCGGCCGGTGCCACCAGGCGGTCGGCCCAGTGCGGCCCCGGGGGCTGACGCGATCGCGGAGCTCTCAGGGCTCCCCATGGAAATCCCCGTTTCCGCCAGGGCCGCACGGGGCCTTGCTGACCATTGGAACGGCCCTGCTGCGGGTCGAGGGGAGCGCGGGGGCCTGCGAGCACCCCGGGGGGATCCTAAGGCTTTGGTACCTTTTCGGTCAGTCTTTTTACCTAATCTCACTGTCTCAAAAAATGAAGAGAAACTGTAGCCCTCCCTTTGCTGGAGGGACCCGTGTGTGGCCAGCTGCTGGCTCCCCTGCAGTGTGCGCTGCGTGCAGCATTAAGCACATAAAGAAATCTGCACAAATAGAAATGAATCTGCGGGGTTAGGGAAGATATAATACCTAAAAGTGCATTTAATGACATTGATGTGCCCAGCTCCACACAAGTGGTGCGAGCACCCGGGGGACGCGGGGTGAGAGTGCAGCAAGACTGCGGAAGGGGCGACCACAGGGGTCTAAGGGATGGGGTTGGAGAAAACCAATAACGCAGACTGTCAGATCAGAACCAGCAGTTCTGCAGACTTCATCCTTTCTGGGTGTAATTTTAAATCAACATTTGGATGTTGGCTGGGAAGTGCAGGGAAGTGTTTGCTGCAAACAGACAAAGCCCGCTGCTTTTTGCCCTCACTGGTTCTGTGCTGTCCTCACAGGCTTTTAGACCTACAGCAGGTTTTCAGTACGACTTGGTTTGCTTTGATACTGCTTTGTAATTCAGCACGCTCTGCTTCTACCTCACTAGCCAGGCTTGTGTTCTTTACTTCAAATTGTGGGTCCCAGTGCTAGTGGTTGGGGGAGGAGGAGGCTGGGGCTGCGCGTGCCCCCGGGGCCGTCGCAGGGAGCACGGCCGGTTCCGGAGGCTCCGAGGCAGCTCCAGGGCCCGGGCGCCGCGGCTGCAAAGAGCCGGCTCCGGAGCTGCTCTTGGAGTCGCCGGGAAGAGGGAAACTCCATTTCGCAGAGGAATAATGTCCTCGGGCAGGAGCCAGCGCGCTCCGGGCGCGCGGCGTGCTCCTCGCGTGACTTCTGGGGAATCGAAATGAGAAGCCGTAATTGAAAGTCTGCTGTAGTAAATTTAAAATTAATTGGCTAACAAATTCCATCTCTTAGGCATGCCATCTGAGGCTAAAATGCTTAATTTTTTTATGTTTTAAATATTTCATCATAGACGATCATGATTCAAAGTCAGGAAAGCATTCAGAAATATTTTAAATACTAATAAAGAAGGAATAGGTTTCATTATTCCGGTTCTAGTTATTTTGTTATGTTATGGCCTACCTACAGGTGCTTTGTATTACTTAGAACTTGTGAGGCATTGATTTGGCCTGGTCGGTCAGCGCTGCCGAAAGGGCCGAGCGCGGTGGCTGTGCCCGGCCCGGCGGGTTGTGCCGTGGCCCAGTCTAATGAAGTGCCCAAAGTGGGCATGTTTTCATGGCCCGGTGCTGCAGCGCTGCGCGCAGACACCGCTGGGTCTTGCCGTGGTTTGCTCTAGGCAATAAAACTTCTCTAGGCTTTTTCAGCTCCGTTCACAGCGCGGATGTTTGGTCAGACGCGGTGTTTTTGCCGAGGTGGGAGGGTGCTGCACGCAGAAATGCAGCAGGGCCCCCTCGTCACAGGGCACGTGGCTTCGCGGTGCCCAGCGCGGCCCCGGCAGCCGCACAGACCCCCGCGCAGCTGGACATGAAGGGGGCGTTTTGTTTCCATGCAGACCATCCTCCACCTTTTAATCATATGGTCCTTCCCTTTGAAAAAGAGCTTTAAGATGTAAACATCTACCTGCTTTGCTTCTAGAGTATAGCTAGAATGTGCTAAGCCGTCACCTTGTTAGAAAACAGATAATTTTACAAGTTACTTTATGTTTCAGGTCCTCAGTATCGGCTGGAGAAGCAGAGTGAACCTAATGTCCCCGTAGATTTAGACTGTACCTTGGAGAGCCAGAGCACTTTGGAATTCTGCCTTGTCCGAGAGAACAGTATGTTTGCCCTTTTCACTTTTGCTCTTGTAAACTGCTTAAACTCACATAAGTTATGTATTTTGGAATACAAACTGTACTGTCTGGGCAAGTAAGTTTTGACGAGACTCTTTTTCCTGAGGCACTTTTCAGTTGTGCCAAGAGAATATTCCAAAGGGAATGATTGATTTCGTACCTTTTAGTAAATAGTCTGCATCCTGTTTATCACTTCTTGATTAATCTTCTTCTGTTAAACTCTGCTCTGTAAAGTTATGACCAACTCTGGAAAACACATGAAATACAAAGCTGCTTCTCCTCAGGCACTGGTTAGTGAATGCAGTGATTGGTCTGCAGTATATTTTGCCATGTCAATATTGCTGTTAGAAGAACTGCCTTTTGGTAGCCTTTACAGAAATTAACCATGCAAATAAAAGCAGAGAAGCAGGATTGTTTTTAGAGTACAAAACTCTTCAGCTATGCTAAATTTTTTTTTTTGTTGCTTTAATGATTCTAATGTTGGATTATAATGTTGTTTCCTTATTTATTTCTGTGAAAGGAATTACCTAAAACTTGCAGAAAGGAAATTTGCAGTAGCTCCATGCTTGTCCTCCATCCCGTTTTGGTCCATCTTTCATTCTTTCCAACCGTTAGACTCTCTATATTGTTTCTTTCTCATTTTAACTTTAATTCTGCTCTCAAGTTTTGATTGTACTATTGAGGAGAACCAGGAGCATCCATGTTCTCAGTTGAGCCCACGCCCAGAGGATTTGCTGCAAAGAAAGATAGCAAGAGCCTATTTCAAAAAATATAAGTTGTTCTTTCTTTACCAAGAACAGACCCTTCCAGTTATGTTTGTATGTGTTATTTGTTATTTTATCTCAAAAGACAATGGCGCATGCCTGAGGGAGCTCCCAGTTGCAGGGACAAGTGGCAGACTTTGCGTGGTGAGGTGCAGGGAGGCTGCTGCTCTGCAGGGGAATCCATGCAGCGGCTTCTGGCTGTAGCTGTGTGTGCTCCGAGCTCTCCCGAGAGGCCGGGCTCAGGCTGCACCGCTGCTTCGACGACCAGGGTGTCGTGAATTGGTAAGGGCTCCGTCAGGAGGCGTCCCCCTCCGCGGCACCGGAGCTGCCTCCCGGGCACGGGCCGCAGAGCCGCTGCCAAGAGGCCTCCGAGGCCTCGTCTCGAGGAGCCGTGGAGCGGAGCGGGGCCGTGCGGAGCAGGGCAGGGCCGTGCGGAGCGGAGCGGGGCCATGCGGAGCGGAGCGCTTCCCCGCGCGCTTCCCCGCGCGCTTCCCCACGCGCTCCGCTCCGCGGCGCGACTCGAGCGCGGCCGGGTGCGCTGCCCTGCACAGCGGCTGCGGAGGCCGCTGCAGCCGCAGGACTCGTGCGCTGGCTGCCCCACGGGCTCGGCGGTGCTTGACGAGCATCTTTTGGGGGTGGAAAAGAATAGAAATAACCTGAAAGTCCTAACATCAAAAAGATACTGTCATTTTGTGTGTTTTTCTTATTAAAAATACTGTTAGCTTAGATATCCCAGTCATGAAAGAAGTCTGTTCTAACAGCTATTATTTTAAAATGTGCTCTTTATAGTCTCCTATTCACATTTATATGATATATGATGCCAAACAGCTGCTAGTAAAATAGCTGCCAGTTTCTTCTGGGGAAATACAAAGTTTATATTTCAAGTACTAAATGAAACAAAAAACTTTTCATTAATAGGAAATACCTATGGAGAAATCCCATATCTATCCAACACTTACTAATACTATTCAAACTAATAAACTGTTTCCAGTATTTAGAACTTTTTAACTCGCTGTAAGATTTATCTTTAAACTAAAAGCCTGCACTTTGTCATATGAAATGCTTTTATGTGAAGTAGCAAACTATTCATGGCTAATTTAGTTTTATTCTTACCATCTTACTTCTGGAAAGTTCTTTCTCATTTTATCATTAGATAGCAATTAGTATTCAAGGGAAATTGGTCTTAATATATTAAAATTGGTTTAGTGCCTTTAGACCTGTACCAAAGCCAATGTCTTATTGGAAAATGTAGTTGGGGACTCTGTGTATGCAATTAATTGAATTACAATTAAGAACTTTCATTAAGCAATATACTAGTACATAAAAGTAATAAGAGGATGTTTTTGCAATGCAGTTAACTTTATATTTTGTTGTTTTATTCAGGTTCAGGTTCTTGAATAACTGCTTCCTTGCATATCTCAAGGAAGCGTGCCATGTGTGCTCTTTCTGTATTACCTTTGATGTTGTAAATGTGTCACTTCTGCGTGTCCCCCAGTGCTCGTAGCGGCCCCCTTTGGATGAGCCTCCCCGCTGTAGCTTTGTAGCTCGTTTTCCGCCTCGGGCTCCGCACGCCTCCTGCTTCCCCATCTCCTTCAGCAGCTGCCGCTCGGAGCCGCTGCCGCCTGCACGTGGGCAGAGCCCGGGGCTGCCGCCGCGCGCACCGTGCCCAGCGCGGGGTTGCCGCGCGGCGCCGAGGACGGGCCCTGCAGCCCCGAGGACGGGCCCTGCAGCCCCGCATGGTGAGGACGGGCCCTGCAGCCCTGCATGGCCAGGACGGGCCGCGCAGCCCTGCATGGCCAGGACGGGCCGCGCAGCCCCGGCGCAGGCAGCCCCGCGCGGCGAGGACGGTGCCGTCCTGCCCTGGCTCGCACCCCTGGCCCGGGTTGGCTGTTCCTGGGCTCGCGGCCGCGCGGCGCCGCCTCTCAGTGCCAGGCTGTTTCCCCTCCTCGCGTGCTCGTGCTGCACGGGCAGCTTGAACAAAGAGGTGAAGCGCAGGGGGGAGCAGAGCGGCCCGCGCGGACGCCGGATCCGCACCTCCGCCAGCCGCCCGTTGCAGGAGCCGGTTTCCGGGCCGGAGCGTGTCCTGGCGGCGCCGGCTCGGCCGTGTGCGGAGCTGGATGGGCTCTTGGCCTGAATAATAGACCCTGAGCAGCCACTTTACTTGATTGTCTTCCCAAGCAGAAGCTTTTTCATTCAAAAGGCACATTGTGATCTCCATTACAAATACCTGACAGGCCAGTAAATATTTGACAGGTTTATTCACAGCTGCTTGCATGTGGAAAATATTTTTATGATTTTTCCTCCAATCCCTGTGCGGAGATGGCTCTCTGCTCCGCTGCCGAATTCCTTCACTCTCGCAGACGTTTGCGCGGAGCTGCGGGGTAAGAGCAATATGCCAAGCTCCGCAGGCAGGTTTTTCCCTGCAGGGCATTTCTCTGTTGTTGCCGATATTGCTGCTATTATCCCGGGCCCCCGCAGGGTCCCCGTGTCTTGCCATCTTCAGACAGATGATGTGTTTTGATGGCGGCGTTCCTGGCTGCTCTCCCAAGAGCAGCAACTGCAGAACTCCTGTAAACCTGAACCCATTCACAAAGCTTCATAAAACAAGATCAGCGGCGGTGGGGTGATGTACAGCGGCTCCGAGCTGCTTCCAGCGCGCAAGGCCTCGGTTCCGCCTGCTTCCACTGCAGTAGATGATACTTGCACCGTTTAAACACTGACAAGGGTCTGCATTTTAAGTGACAGTGACATGTTTTCCCCTGGCCATGGTCCGTCCGGCTGCCGAGTTTCTTCGTGGTGCTCTGGGTGCGGGGACGCGAGGTGGAGGCGGCCGGCGCAGGGAGAGCACGCGGGCCGCGGGGCCGGGCCTGGCTCCGGGGCAGGCAGCGGCTGGAGCGCTGGGCCGCCCGCGGGGACCGGGGCCAGCCCGTGTCCCCATGGAGCATTGGGGGATGTTTTCCAGAGCCGGGGGCCAGGTTACGGCCCTGCTGCTCTGGGTTTCTGTGCGCTCCCCATGAGCGCGCGGAGCCGCGGCGAGCGGGAGCGGGATCGGGATCCGCGATGGGGATTCTGCGTCTCCCGCGGCCGTCCCGGCGCCGAGCGCCGTCTCTTTCCCGCTAGCTCCTGTCCGTGGGAGGCGATGCCCTGCGCCTGCTCCCGGGGCCGCCCAGGCCTCGCGGTCCCGGTCGCCTCCGGGCCGCCACGTTCCCCGCACCGCTAAGTGCACCCAAAGTTTGACAGATCTCCGCGTCCCTCTGAAGCAGTGCCGAGTGTTTGACATGATACATTATGATAATCCATAGTATAGAGACATTAACACAGGGGTCTTTGACAAAATACATTGTAATGTCTCGGAAGGAGCCATTACAATTTATCTTGTCATTCTGGAGCATAGAGTGGCTGCAACGTTAAGATGGCTCTGCATAAATTCAGGTGGAGGCTCTTTCATTTGATTTTGGGGGATTTTTTTTTCCTAGTGAAAAGGCACAGTGCAATTTGTCACTTAACCCTTCCCTGTCCCTGCTTCCCAAAAGGAGTGTTTCCATCTTTCCATGGGGAAGCTGTGCGGGCGGCTGGACAGTGCATCCATGTTCCCTCCGGATGCGTTGGGAAGATGGTGTGTGTAGTGCCTAGGAAATGCAGCTCTCCGTGTGCTCTGAGCCAGGGCTTCTCATTTAGCAGCAAACACCAACCCCACTTCTAAGACAGACGTGAATGATCTTTATCGCAAGTGAGGGAGCGTGTTCCTGAAGGAGCAAATAGAAAAGGGAATACTCCCGGGAAACAGGAAAAATGCTCAGTGCTTGGGGAGTTTCTTCCTCTCCAGAGCTTATCCCGCTCACGGCTGGCAGCGGGATGCGGCACGGAGAATCCAGATCCCTGGGAAGAGGAAGGGGCTTCTGGTCCCCCGAGGCGGGCGGATTCCCAACCCTGGGAGCTGCCGCCCTTCCCAGCAAGCAGCCCCGTGCGGGCAGGATCCGCGGAGGGAGCTCGTCACCGCGGGCCCCAAGTGGGAGCTGGATTTACAGCACCGGGGACTGAAAGGTCAGAGCGGGAACCATTAGAGTGTTGAGGCAGCTCCAGCTACATAAGTCTTGAATAAAATTAATACCAAAAAATTGACAAGCTCTTAGCCAGCTGTGCTATGACTTTAAGACCCCTACTAAAATTCTACCATCTTGTCTGCCCATGATTAAAATTGCAGCAAAATATAAAGTTTTCATTAATCTCCTGCAGCAAATTTAGGACTCTGCACTGGCAGTTGATTCAGCTTTTAGGACCACATTAGCAGGGGTATTAAACAAAATGTGTCATTCTTCAATATCTTCTGTAAGAAGCTAGATCAGTTTTTAGCCGTATTTATACCACTTTCTCTAACAGCATCCGAATGATCATTGAGAGCTGAGATGCTTTATTAGCAGCTGGCATAGAAATTACTCTGTGCAAAATTATATATTGCATTGTAGTAATGTTTAAATTGGTGTTAATCCAACGTCATAAAATGTAAAAATCTTTAAAGTGTGTTATATTTTTTCAGTAATTGGCATTTTGGCTTAATGAGATATTACCTTTTATAAAGCTAGCACCTGCAGTAGTATGGAGAATACCAATCAGTAAATAAAGTGTGTTCTTTGCCACCGGCCTGACATAACAAGGAGAAAGGGGCTGCGGATGCTCAGTGAGATGATGGTGCTGGGTTAAATCCGCCGCAGGGACACGTGCTGCATCCCGGGAGGCCGGGCGCATCCCCCGGGGAACGTGCTGCATCCCGGGGATGCCGGGCGCATCCCCAGGGCACGTGCTGCATCCTGGGGGCATTCCCAGCGGGACTGGCTGCAGGGCAGGGGGCCAGCAGGAGCCCTCCCTGGTGGCCCTGGGGCGCCCCCGGGACGTTGCCTGGTTCTGCATGCGGGATGCAAGTTTATATTGAAAGGCCTGGTGAAGACCTAATTGTTGGGGGATTGGAAGGAACATGAGAATTTCACTCTCCAGACACATGGACTCGGAATGTTTTGTTCCTTCTCAAGCAAATTAGCAAGCAATCCTCATGGTTTATGTCTAAAATCTTCCTGCAAGCTGCAGTTGCAAGCACCATAACCCTAGTCATATCCTAGCTTAATTGTGTGCCGTATTTGAAACCCGTTGTTAATTATTGTGTGGTTGTTTTGCAGGTTCAAGAGGAGAAGAGATCTCGGAGGAGGACCCTCAAATCGATATTGCCACGGTCCAGGATATGCTCAGTAGCCACCATTACAAGTCCTTCAAAGTCAGCATGATCCATAGGTTTCGATTCACCACTGATGTTCAGTTAGGTAAATCAATCGGTGCTGTAACGCGGAGGAGACGGCGGCGGTTCAGCCCTTGGGTGTCCCCTGCAGCCAGCTGTCTGTCACAGGCATTTTTAAAGCAGTCCTTGTCTTGTTGGTCTGTTTACAGTGGAGCACCTCCCCGAGAGGGGCTGCCGGCGTCTCCGCAGGTGAACAGATTGTGTTCAGCTGAAAACCCTGGAGTGTTTTTATTATCCCCAGCCAGCTAGCATGGGTTTCTTCTGCAAGGAGGCCATTACTTAATGACCCCATCTTCCTATTTTATTTTAAACCGGGCTTCCTAATGGAAAGCTGCTTGCCAACTGTTTTGTTATTTCGAAATGAGGCTGTGCGTAGTTAGGATGAGGTTTCTTCTCTTCTGAGGCTGAAAGATTGTCATGACCAAGTGGGATTTTGAGATGGAATAAAAGATAGCTAGTGTTCTCTAAAGGTTTTATATTGTCCCTATTAGCTTTGTGAATGCTTTTGAAAACCCGAAGGCCAAAGGATGACAGAATCTTGAATTATAAAAGCCCCATTACTGTTTTAAAATGATTGAATGGCTTTTTATCTTTGTGTTAAAATTGTGAAAATTTGATTAATGATGCATTGGTAAGTGACCTGTGACATTCCTGCAAATACCTTCCATAAAGAAATGACACAGCAGTAGCATAGTAAGAACTGAAATGTTTACAAAATATGTTTATTCTGTAGAATTCTTTAGAAATGTTAAATTCTAGCACTTTGTGTAT
This sequence comes from Tinamus guttatus, assembly GCF_059628265.1. Classification (NCBI taxonomy): domain Eukaryota; kingdom Metazoa; phylum Chordata; class Aves; order Tinamiformes; family Tinamidae; genus Tinamus; species Tinamus guttatus. The sequence continues at coordinate 4,657,686 of NW_028288760.1, read as the reverse complement.
TATTGTCACCTCACTCTTTTCCTTATTCCACCTTTACGGACGTGTGTGTCTGTAAAGTTCGTACACGGGAGACTTTTGTTTATTTTGAGCTGTCTAGTTAGGGAAGGATTTATATGTCGGTGTTGAAGCAGGACAGCGTTGGGCATGTTTTCTGCTTTTGAGCAAACTATCTGAGTGTGATAGTTTGCTTCCAGTGACGTTTGACTCACTGTATCTGGAAGCTGTCAGAAATGAGAGCTTGAAAAGGTCATGACAGATCGCTAAAGATAAATGGTTAAGGGAGAAGAGCTGTTAAACGAAACAAATGGCCTAACTTGTTTAGTAGTGAAGAGCTGACCCTGTCCACTAGTGTAAGGACCATAAAATCTCACTTTTATTACACCCTACAAAATGGTGTGTTTTTGATGGCAGTGCAGTGACAATGTGATTTTTATATTCTAATTGTTTTTTTACAAAGCAGAGCCCCCCGGCGAGGTACCAAGGTCTGGGCGAAGGGGCAGCGTCCAGGGCGGCGGGGCTGCGTTCCGGTGGTTTCCCGGCGGGTTTTTGCTGCCGGAGGAGCTGCTGGCGCCGGGGAGCTGCAGGGATGGATGCTCTGCTCTGCTCAGTGTGCTGAGAGCGCCGCGGGCTGGGACGGCGCCTGCGCGTGCAGGAGGGACCTCGGGCCTCTCCGCCCGGGCACGGCCCTGCTGGACGGCAAAGGGAGTTGGGCAGGTAACGGGGGGACGAGCGAGCGCCCGGCGAGTGCTGGGGCTCCCTGCAGCCGCAGCGTTAGCCAGAGCCCCGCGGGGCTGCGGTTTGGGTTTAGCTCCTGTCGCACTGCAACGCACACGCGCTGCTGTTGTGGTATTTCCACCCGCGTTCAGGCATGTTCTGGAGGAAGAAGACACATTTGCGTATGCACCACGTTATCAAAATTAAAGGAAGCTTGTAGCCTGGAAAACTGCTGCCAGACAGTATTTTGGCAAAGGAGAAGGGGGGGCAGTTGCAGAAGCAACAAAGGAAGCAAGAACAGAGCAGTGTTACTGGTCTGCAATAGCAGTGACATTTCTTTTGATAAAATGAATGAATTAAGAATAGTAGAGGAAGCATTTTCACTTGATATTTTTTAGAATGACTAATTTGTACTATGATAGAGAGTGTATAAAAGCCACATGGAATATACAGTTCTGATTCTAGGTTTAAACACATACTGATTGTGAGAACAATAACACAAAAAAGACAACATTCTTTGTCAGCGTGCTCTTTGGTTGTGTGTGAGCTAAAGCTAGTGATGTCGAGATAAAGAAATAATGGATGAAGTATACAGCAACAATTTGCAGATAAAAATAATAGAAGTTAAAGTGTATTTTACATGATAAAAAAAGATGAAAGAGGAGGAAGTCTGTTACATCTGAGATGGTTACAAAATCCATGCTTGGTGAAGTAGCCTCTGCTGAAAAGATTGATGCAATGGGGAGTGACCTTGGCTTGGAGCAGGAGCTGGTGATGTATGTATGAGCATCTCTCTGCTAAATGGACCCAGATTTGTAGCACTAATATACATGGAAGCCCAGAACCAAACTCAGGATGGCAATAAATCAACAGCCACTTTGGGTGTCATTTCTGGTTTATATTCCACTATTGTTCTATCACTTTAATTCATGTCACTATCATCTGTTCATCTGGAACAGTTTTATATAATTTTCCAGTGGAGTTACCTGACAAATCCTATCAAATTAACAAGGTACATTAACAATATTGATTGACTGTGAATTCTGAACTTGTAGGGCCATACAGTGAACATTTTAGAAGGATATGTCCAGCGGTGGATTTTTTTTAAGGAACGGATAGGGGAAAGGATTATTTACACACAGGGGATTCGCACATTTATTTTTAGAACTTGCCTTGACTTTTTCCAGTAAGAAAATACGAACTTGTATCAGTGACTTGCTGTATTTTTCTTAACCTGCAGAAAATGCCATTTTGAATAATTAACTATTACAGTGAAATAACAAAGCCCGTTTAAAATAATCTGTTGAAAATTAAATTACAGAACAAAACGGACTCCAGATACCCCATCAGCCTGCTCAAATTGCCTAGTTTGAGTAGTCCTCCTATTAATTGGACTCTTGATACAAGGTTTAATTGAAATGTGATATTTCTGATGTGACGTATGTTTAATGACAAAGTGCGTTGTTGGATTAATGGAGGAGGAGGAGGGGAATTTCTCTGGCCCCTGTTGCACCAGCCAGGGCTGGGCTGGAGGTCGCGTGGCTGCGCGCGGGGCTGCGCTCGGCGCGGTGTCACCTGCGCATGGCCCCTTGTGCTGCTCAGGGCACAGCTCTTACAAGGCTGTTCTCAGCACCCGTAAGCTTTCCTGTGCTTTGGACGAGGCAAGGATAACGTATTCCCAAGTGTCGTAGCCAAAAGCCTCAAGAGGGATAAGGTTACCTCAGAGATGCAGGAGTTACATGGTGTTTAAATACTTTCTGCCTCTATTGCTTCCTTTTTTTTTCCCACTTTGTCATGAGTTTCACCTGTAACTCATGACTTATAAGTGTAATTACCTTTAAGGCTCCACACATCTCGGTATAAAAGCACAACGAGAAGTTTGTTCAGCCGCGTCAACAGATGCTCACAACGGTGCCCTGTTCCGAGCGCGGCGGGACCGGCCTCGCTTCGCGCTGCCCTCGCGGAGACGCCCGTGAATCCCCCGCGTGTCCCAGGCAGAGTCCCGTTAACAGCCAACTTTCCGCCTGCTTCCAGAGTCCCGGATCAGCGGGAAGGCCGTTCCCTCGCAAGAGCAGGAAGGGCGTTCGGAGCGGGGCCGCAGCGAGCTGAGGGTTTGCGGCTGTCCCCGCTGCGCGGCCCCGCGGAGCCCCAGGCGCGCGGGCAGTGTCGGACGCGGCCGGCAGCCCGTGCCGGGCCGCGCGGAGCCGCCTCCGTAGGGCTCCTCGGAGCGGCGGCGGCGCAGGAACGCCGCGGGCCCCGGGCCGGCCCGGCTCAGCAATGGCTGCTCAACGCGGGGCGTTAACGCGGTGCTGCAGGTGCCCGGGGTCTGCGTGTGGAGCGCGTGGAGCGCGTGTGCTGCGCGCAGACGGGGAGTGACGACTGTGGTACTGCCCCTTGTGTAATAGTGACGACCGAGAAAGTAGCAGTATCTTCATATACATCCTGCAGGTCATTTAGCTGGTGCTGCAAGAACTGCTCTGTGTGTGCGGGGCAGAGTATTTTTGTGATATTTCTTTTTTGCTGGTATCCCTTTTTCCCCAGTAATGTAGGAGAATAAAATGTAGATCACCACTGCAGTTTAATAATCATTTTCTTTTGCTTTCAAAAGCCTGTGTTCTTTCAATAAAAACCCCAAAGGGCAATATACTTTCATCCCATTTAAGATTTATAAAGTGTGTCAAATGGCTGATATGAAATCACTTACACAGATCACTGTTGTGGCTTTCTATTCTTTCTCATCTCAGGTATTTCTGGAGACAAGGTAGAGATAGACCCCGTTACTAATCAGAAGGCCAGCACTAAGTTTTGGATTAAGCAGAAACCCATTTCAATCGATTCTGAACTCCTCTGTGCCTGTGACCTTGCGGAAGAAAAAAGCCCAAGTGAGTAGTCCTTTTTATTTATGTTCTCTCTTCTCTCCCTCTCTGTGCTACATGCCCAAAGAATTATTGCTACCATGTCCTTTCTATAGGTGTATTTTATTCATTATAGGATGTTTTTAATCTGACTTTATTCTATTATATCAAACATTTCGTATACAGATACGCATTTTATGAGTGTCCTTTTATTGCTGCTTGCAGCTAATTGCATCGTTATGAGTGTTTCTCAACAACGATCAGTAACTGCTAATAACATCATCCCAAAAAAATGCTGTTTTCACCTGTGTAGTGTCTAACCAAGACAGGGTTGTAAGGGAGATGAGCCCCAGCAAAAAGACCCAGCGTCTCCCAGGGGCATCAAAACATAACGTGGCGCTGCCAAAAACTGCACGCGTGGTTCACGCACGTGGGCAGGTTTCCTTAGGCTCGTGTGTGTGCAGTGCAGAGATGCTGCGGGTACGAGACACGAGTGTCTGTGCGGAGATGGGGGGAGCAGAGGGGAGGCTGCTCCCCCCGCGGCCCGTCCTGCGCTCCAGGCCCCTCGGGCGCGCGGTGCCCGTGCGGGACGCGCCGGCCGCGGCCTCCCCGCGAGGGCCCCGCAGCTCCGCGAGGAGCGGGGTCACCGCGGAAGGACGCGCAGGCTCGGCCGGGGTCACCTTTATGACGCTGAGGTTTTTTATTTGCTCGTGCTCACGTGACCGCTCATAAATTCATTCTGAGTTTCTTATGAAATGCGTGATCATCATAATTCTGAGAGCATAAAAGAAGTCTCCCGGAAATCTGCCGGCCTCCTTCACATTCACTAAAGCTGTTCCCAAAGTCATTATTTTAGGTCAGCACAAAAGACTTTGTGTGACATCCCAGAATGATGCATTTGGGGGAAGTCTTAACAGCAGATCACTATCTGTTGAATTTTAAATGGAAAAAAAAGTTATTTCAGTAGCATAAAGGAAAGAAAGTCACTGTATTTCACAAGTTTTGTCTGTGATTTTTATCAGCATAGTGATATATGTTTGTAGCAGAGTTTACATCAAAAATTATTCCTGGATCTTCCTTGAATGAATTATTGCAAAGAGAGGCTGAGTAAAGATAAGCTCTTGGAGTTTTGCAATATATTTTGTTTCCCTGTTTTTATCTCTTGTAACACAAATACGCTCCATCTAGTCTTTCAAAGGTGTCCAGCAACGTGTAACAGTGGTTGTACCACTACAGTGAGCAAAAACATGCTGTATTTTTTATTGAAGTGTCCACTTTCCATAGACATCAGCAATTAAAGTATAATACAGTTGAGTACCGCTTTGCTAGGCTGCCTTGTTCCATTTTTGAAGAGAGGTAAAGGATTTACAGAGCATCCAAATATGACCTCTGTTTGCAGGTAAGGCAGGGGTGCTTTGTGGAAGGATTTAGTCATTCTGGAATTGAAGGTTTATGCAAAACTGGTTCTAACGTACGTGGTAGTCAACACAGCTACATATTTGATTTGCTCTTACTGCATTTGGAGGAGTAAAGAGATTTCAGAGTGTTCACTGCTGCTTTCCTGCACTGAAAATAGAATCTGTGTCTAAATGTAGCAGAGCTCCTAAAGCCTCTTTTCTGTTGAAGTTCTGGGTGGAAGGGCAGGTTCGAGCAGGGAAGCTTTGGTGAAGTTGGTGTGTTCACAACTCACGTTTTAAAATATTTACAGATGGACATGGAGCCACCCTAGGGGAAGCTGTAACTTCCCTTTGTTGTAAGTTAACAGAACTTAGAGTTGCATTTAGTGAAAGTGGAAAATGAAAATGGAAAGCTTTGGCATCTAATTTGCCATTATTATGGGTATGGCAGGCAGGAACGGCTGATGATTTTTGCTTGCCCTTGCAGTAGGACAGGGTTAGCATTCGGATTTTTATTTATAAATTAAATCAGACTCCTTGAATTTAGACAGAGAGAAGAGGTAATGGCCTTGCTACCTAAATCAAATGCCATTAGAAGCTGAAAACACTGTATACAAACTGCTTGTTTAAATCAGGTTCAGTCTGATTATCACAAAAGATTCCAAACATTTCGAATCTTGAAAGGAAGCATCCTATCATTGAGAAATAAGATTTAAACCTTAATAAAGTAGTTGTCATTTTTATAGCTGAAAAGAGCTTTGTATCTCAATTAAGTGTACATAATATAAAGTCTTAAGGAAGCAACATAATAGGTTTAATACAATTATATCCCTTTGCAATAGTGTAATTTAAAGGAAATCAGATTCTGTTAATGTCTCTTACGTTACTTGGACAAGGGAGGAACTCCAGTGTCACCGAGCGCCGCGCCGCTGCCGCTGGCGCCGTGGCCGAGGTGCGCGCGGCGGCGGGGACGCGCGGCCGGCCCCGCGGAGCCTGCGGAGCCTGCGGAGCCGCTGCGGGTGCCGCTGCGAACGAGCAGTGCGGAAAACTTGCAGCTTCCAAAAGACGGGGTTTTTTATTTTCCTGGCTGTGTGTGTTTGGGGTCTGCGGACATCAAGCTTATGTGATCGTTTACTTGAAACTGAAGAAATGTTCTCTATCCTCGATTCTTCCTTTTTAAATAAAGCAGATAGATACATCTCAATTGCTAGGTCAAAATACCCTTAATACTAAGGGAGTTTAAGCAGAGGTGTTCTATAGGTCACAGAATACATCGGTGACTTCAGTTTATAATTAAATTGCCTGCTTTGCACCCTGCAGCTTAAGATTTCCTTTAAATTCGTATTCCATTGTTGCACTGGGGCTTAACAGAATGTTAACCTGGTAATAGGCACAGGGCCTCCCCATTATATGTCTCGCTATCGAGCGGTTCTGCATGACTAGTTAAAAAAGATGGCAAGAAGATTAATGAAAGCAGCCCGGTACAGAAGGGGGTAGGTACCTTGCAAGACTTCTAGCGAGCAGATATTAGAGCTGAACCAGAGCTTGGCTTTTTCTTTATCCTGCGACCTTTGAACCTGCCTCACTGTCGAAAGCTGCCAGCGGAGCCGACGTTTTGATTGATGTTGCTACACGAGTCAGTCTTTCCCATTGAATTCCACATCTGCAGGAAAATAGCTTTTCTCGCGGTATTCATACTGGCTGGAAGTGATAGCCGAAGTGATGGCTGAGGCGCTTTTATGTAGTTTTCATTTAAAGCTAAAGGTGTTTGATGTTTTAATTCAGCGGCAGGTTCCTGCGGATGATGCAGCTCTGCCCTAACGCGTTCGCCGGGGGTTGCGCAGGGCCCCGGGGCGGCGCGCGGAGCCCGGCAGGTCCCGCGTCGAGGCCGCGTCGCGTGGAGGCTGCGTCGCGTGGAGGCCGCGTCGCGTGGAGGCCGCGCGGGATGCCCTGGCGCGGGGAGGCCGCGCGGGCCGGGCGCCGTTCCCAGCTCCCGAGCCGGGACGGGAGGCGCTGGGCAGGTTGGTGCTGCTGCCCGGCACCGCAGGGCCCGCGTCGCAGGGACGCGCATGGAGCGGGCGGCGCTCCCGGGGCGTCGGGCGGCCCCGGCCCCACGCGTGTCCTGGAGCCGCCGTGCGGCAGCGCGGAGCCACGCGCGCCCCTTCCCTCCTCCTCAGAACAAATATGTTCCGGAGCCCTATTAAAAGGGGTCTTCATCTCTGCTGTCAAAGCGAGTCTGCTGGGGTTTTTTAGTTTAATTACACTATCCAATTAAAACTCCTTGGCGCATTTTGATGCGCTTCTCCTTGGGCTTGAGTGGAGCTGACATTTACAAGGCTCGGCTCGCGCAGACACCGCGTGATTGATGAGGTGCCGGCGCGGCGCGGGGGCGAGCGCCGGGCGGAAACGCTCCTTAGTGCCTCCTGATTTATTTATCATCTCCCTCCAAAACAAGGTTGCTGCTGAAGAGGTTTTGGGCAACCCTGGGTTCCACCTCAGTTCTCACCGTTCTTGAAAAAAATCTTTATTAGTTTTCTGCCTTCGGTAATAATTCAGTGAAGAAATGAAAGGCTTTGAAAAAAGATTCCAGATGTGAAAATAGTTACCGTAATTTGACATTAAACTGGTCGTACGCGGCACTTTCTTAATTGCAGCTCTGCTTCCAGGACACCTGGAATGGAGGCGGCCACGCGTGGAGGTGGCGAGCGCCGGGCAGGAGGTTTCTGCCCCTGCAGGTTTCCTTGTCGGGCAGGGGCTGACGAAGGTGCCTGTTTCGGTGACGATGCAATTCCTGTGTTTTTGTGGGACCCCCAGTCCCTATTCCTGGGTCACAATATTACTTTTGAAGCAGGAATTTTGAAGAAGGAATTCAAAATAGCAGAGTTCCCCCTCCCCAGGCTCTTGGATTAAACATAGCACTGGTTGATGAAGAGTTATTACATCATTTAATTCAGAAAGTTTTAAGTAAGTTTTATTTTATTTTCCTAATTCCTAGCCTGTTTGCTAGTCTATTTTTCTAGGAGAAGAGGTGTCAAGATTCAGTCCTGTTGAAGTTGCAACTTCTGCCACAATGTCAAATGATGCCCATGAGTCTTTTGTTCTTGGAGAGACTTTTCTCCAGCTATTCACTGCACTAATATCTCTTAATTGTTGACTTCTGCCTTATGGCTCTGTAATGACAAAGCAATCATCAAGGTATATTGAAAAATTAACATAAATTTGCATTTCCCTGTGTTTGTTTTCTGTTTTGTCCAATTCATGAATATTCTTTTCATCCTTCATCTAATTAGTGGTTTCGTTCAGCAGTGCAGTTTTAAAGGGTGGCAATGGCAGAAGAGAAAGAGCCTTTTCATAGGGCTGGCTCAGGGGGATGGGCAGGGGAGGAGGAAAAAACATTTCTGCTCTTGCAGATGTGGTAGAAAAGCATGAGTTTTTATTGTGCAAAGTCATATAATGCCGTTGTTTCCCAAGCAGGAGTGTTTTTTAGACCAGTTGTCTGCTAAAAAGAGTTTGTAACTGTGATTAAAAAGCGCAGCTTTGCTTTCCGCTGTGAACTGAAGTGCCCGGACTTTGTGAAGCTTCTCCGTGTTCTGTCCAGGATCGCCGGCTGCAGCGCGTTCCCGCTCCGGGGGCCACAACGAGCCCTTCCCTCCCGTTCCAGGCGGGAATGGCCAAGCGGAGCAGCCGGGCGGGAGGGCGGCCGAGGCGTCCCCACGTGTCCCTGCATGTCCCCACGTGTCCCCACATCCCCGCATGTCCCTGCAGCGCCCGTGGGCCGAGAGCCCGGCCGAGGGCCGCTCCGGGGGCGTCCGGCATCGGCGCGGTGGAAACCTGGGGCTGCTCTGGTTCGGTACCAAACGTTCTTATGTGGAGATGCAGAAACCTGGATGTCCTGCTCCCTCTGAGGCACCGTTGCGGTGGTGTTCGATTGGCAAGAGGGCATCGCGTACAGCAGCGCCCTTGGAAGTGGAAATCAGTCGTGAATTCCAGCTGCTGGGACGGGAGCGGAGCAGAGTGCTGCTAACGTTTCCCATGAGCTGATTTTGCACACAGTAAATAGCGCCATGTGGCCACGGGAGCGCATGAACATAACGCTTCAACAGGGCGTTCTGCAGAAAAGTCCTTTCAGCTTCTTTCCCGTCCATCCCGCCCTCGGGGCAGCTCCGTGCCCAGCGGAGGGGCCGGGATGTGGCCGCGGTCCCGGCAATGCCGGCGGCTCCGTGGGATCCGGGGCTCCGTCCCCTGCCGCCCCGAGCTGCCTGGCGCTTCCGCAGTGCCGGAATGAGCGCTGGGAGCGAAGCGGCGTTCCGCTCCCGTCAGCAGCGCGGGCTGGGAGGAGGGATGGATCGCCGGGGTAGAGGGAGGGGGGCGCTGAGGAGGGTTTCTCGCTCGGGCCAGCCGGGATCTCGCTGCGTTCCCTCCCGGAGCTGCGGCGGTGCCGGTGCCACCGTCGAGCGGCTGCGGCCGCGCGCTGGCCGGCGCCTGCTGCATCGGTTCCCGCCGACCCGCTCGCAGTGACGGGGTCCTGCGCTCTGTCGTGGGCCGTCTCCTCAGAATCGCAGTGACCTTTTCCCTTGCCCTAAGCACCCGCCTGGGTTTGGGTGTTGTTTGGGGAGAGGCTCTTGGGGCGGGTGATGATTCCGGGGCTCAGTGGCCCTCCCTTTGCACCCTGACGCTCGTCCTGCACGCGGGCTGCTTGTTGCACCACGCGGTGGTCGTGTCCGTGCGCGCGGCGCCGGCGCGGGCTCAGCGGAGCTAACTAGGCGTTTGATAGATTTTTGCATTTCCTGCAGTGGGGATGTGATGGGAAAATGAACTTCATTGAATAGAGTTCAGCTGCTCCTGTAAGCCACCACTTGCCTTAAATTGAAATGACATGAGAAGCCTGTCAGCGTTTCATTGCTCCCTTCTGTCGTGCTGATGGTATGCTAAGATCACCATCTGGGCTCGCTTCTGTCAGGCGCGCGCTGCCCAAACCTGGGGAGATTCTCAACAGTTTTTCTTATCTTCGCAGGTCATGCAATATTTAAACTTACATATCTAAGCAATCACGACTACAAACACCTTTACTTTGAATCCGATGCTGCTACTGTTAATGAGATAGTCCTGAAGGTGAGTAGGGCCCCGGCTCCGGGGACGTGGCAACGGCGACGCGTTGGGGCCCTAGTTTGGCTCAGACCAACCCTTGTAACCCAGAACACTGCATAAACTTGAAACCCTTCATAAGAGAAGGCTAAAAAGGTAGATTTGCTAAGAATAACATGAATATTCAAGAGAAAAATATTACTGAACAGTACTTCTTCCTTAAGTTCTCAAGTTGTTTATGTAGAACATTTTCTGGTTTTGTGCATAAGTTACCAGTCTATTTCCAATTCCATCAGCATTAGGAGATCAGACTTTTCAAATTAGGCTTTTTACATGATCAAGTGAGAAAGACTGAGGCTTTATTGAGCATGAAAATTCCCTATATTTTTATGCCTTAAGCTGTAATATGCAATGAAAGTGAAACACTCTACAGTGCATAAAATTGTGCAAGTTTTAAGCCACAGCATATTAACCAGCTAATGGCAGACCAAAGGGCATTTTTATCTTTTTGATTCTTGCATTAACCTTCCATTAAAATTATCTATGTGATTATCACAAAGTACTGGAGATAATAAATTTAGGGAATAGCGGGCTTGTTAAATATCATTTAAAAATGCTTTCATCACATAAAATGTGCCAAAACACAGGGAAACTCTGAGACGAGCTGAGTACGCAAACATCATAATGGCAGAATTATTTTTATGAAAGCTGGTGGAACCCGTTAGTGCAGCGCGTCGCAGCGCCGTCCCGGCGCGCGTCCCGCGGCTGCGTCGCTGCGGGGACCGGCGCGTCCCCCTCACCGCGGCCGCTTCCCTGCCCTGTTCTGCAGGTGAACTACATCCTGGAGTCGCGAGCAAGCACAGCCCGAGCAGAGTATTTTGCTCAGAAACAAAGAAAACTGAGCAGGAGAACAAGCTTCAGCTTCCAGAAGGAGAAGAAATCGGGACAGCAGTAGCGTCTCGCCTGGAGGAGACCTGCCTGCCGCGCTCGGAGCAGGAGGAGCTCCCGACAGCCGGAGACAGGTGGGAGCGAGAACTGCGGCGCTCCTGATGCCAACAGGCAGGAGCAGCCAGGGAAGAAAATCCGTATTATCCAGTCTCTCACGGTTGGCAGATTATCCCTCTTTGGTGATGGGAAGTCTCCCCTGTGACAAAAATAAAGAGCCATATCAGCCGGAAAGAAGACTGTTACGCTTCAGGTTCCTTTGATTAGAAATAAGAGAATGACGTAGACGGGCATCATTTAATTACTGTATTATGTACAATCACAAGAAGAGATGTGATTACATATTATTTCACAGCCTGGTTAAAATGAATTATATACATCTGTAATACACCCACGTACACGCAGGTATTGCTTGTGACATGATCAGATTTCTAAAAGCAAAATGTAGGACAAATGTATCCATTTTTACTGTTAATAAACAGATGTAATCTTTCTGGAGGTCCATACGCTGCACAGTTCTTGGGGGGAGGCTGCAGCCCCAGATGGCTCCTCTGCTGTTGCCGCGTGCGGGAGGCGGCGCCGAGCCCGGGCGCCCTCGCGCAGGAGCCCGTTGGGAAGGATCGTGTGGACAGGCCGGGCGGCTCCGTTCTGCTCGGCCACCGCTGCTGCTCCTTAACGCGCTGCTCCGCTCCGCGCGGCGGCTCTGCCCTCGCTCCTGGGGCAGCTTCCACGCGGAGACTGAGGAATTCCTTCGCCTTTTTTAGTATTAGAGGAGTCTTTAAAAATACAAATGAGAATCTGCTTTGTACTGGGATTTCTAACTGTTCTGGCCTTGTTCATGTTTCCTGCGCCGGGCCCCACGCGCCGGGGAGCCCCCAGGGCTGCCGGAGGAAGCGCCCCAGCCCTGCAGGACCTTCGTACTCTGCTTTTGTATAAAAAAATCTTTCTGAGCCTTAACGTATAGCCTAGGAATGAACACGAAGGCGGAGAGCTTTACTTGCCAGTTATGTGTTACATTTAAGTTCTCAATTTTTGAACTTTTAGCTTGTTCCATTGGAAGAAAGTGAGCGAAGCCTTCCCGGAGCTGCTGCCTCTGTCCCCGGCGCAGACCGAGAAGGCCCTTCTGTACTGCACAGTCTTCCATGATTATTACTCAGCAAAGGAGAAACAGGAGAAACAGTATTTTATAGTATGATATTGCATTTTTAAGTATTTTATATGCACAACTGCAGCGTAGACGCAATGGGGAAAGAACCTTCAAATAATGCAATGTAAATGACTCCTTTAATCAAGTTTGTGAACTATTTAACATTAAAGTTGTTACGTGAATGTTCTTTTGGCACCTAGTTTCAATTATTTTCAGCTGAATTAAACAACCGCCCCTTTCACGTGAGAAGCTCCGTCAGACTCGTGCTGGTTTTCACGGCCGTGTCGCCCTGGCCGGGAGCCGATACCCGCGTGCTGGGTTGGGCGCCGCGAGGCCGGCGCAGCCCCGGCCGGCGCAGGGGGTCGCGGTTGCAGCTGGGGCTCTGCGGCGGCTGCAGCCGGAGCCCGAGGAGCTGCCCTGCCCTGCCCTGCGCGTGACTCCGGCCCCTCGACCCGCGGCTCCGCGTGGCCGCCCGGGTGCCCCCGGCTCCGCCGCGGCAGCGCCCGGCGCGAGGGCTGCGTTACGGAGCAGCTCCCCTTCCACAGCCCGCCCAGCAAAACCTTCCTTCAATGCAGGAAATGCCGAGGGTTTTGGGCCACGAGAGCCTCTCCCCATCCCAGCATTTCCCCTACCCTCGCGGAAAGAGTTAAGCTGCCGCCTGCTCGGTGCGCAGCGGAGCGAGCCGGGCGCGCTGGTCCTTCCCTGGTAGCTGTAGATCTAATTGATTCAGATGGGCATTCAACTGGGTCAGCAGACAAGCTGTTCGCTCCCGGCTCCGGCAGCGCCGGGCGGCTCTGCCTGCTGCAGCCCCGATGCTCCGTGTGCCGCAGCGCGTGCCGCAGCATCCAGGTTTTTCTGAATTTCCCCGTATTTCTGGGGCTCAAAGGGGACCTGGCCTATTTGTGCAGCTGAGGCATTAGCGCCTGCTGCCCGTCACGTAGCAAAGGCTGCGCTTGCACAGGGCACCTGCGAGTGCCGGCCCAACGCGGTGTCACTGCGGGCAGCGCCCTGGGCCATGCGGGGTCCCGGAGTCCCCCTCATGTCCCTTCCTCCTGAGGAACCGGGGCTGCAACAGGGCCCGGGCAGCCCAGAGATGTCCCCAGGGCCAGGGCTGAGGGGGTCCCAGCGCGTGGGCAGAGCTGGCTGCGGTGGAGCCGGTTCTGCTGCCGCTGCCGCTCCCGCCTGGAGCCCAAGCGCCGCTGCCGGGCGCGGGTCAGGATCCGTCAGCGCGGGGCCCGTCCCGGTGCAGCCACCAGGTCCCCACGTGTTCTGGGCTCCCCCTTTTCCTCTGCTGAAATGCAGAAAAAGAAAAGCCCTCGCCAGGGTGCTGGGCCCGCTAGAAACCCTGCGCGTGATTTGTGAACTCTCACAGCCTTGGTAATCTCATCAGAGTAATGGGATTATATTTCAAATCACCATGGCCTGTTCATTACACATTTAAACTCCTTTGACAGAGGAAAAGTTAAATAAAATGTGTGCGTCAGCCCTGCTTGACTTTCCCGGTTCTCTTTCTTGATTAGACAAACAGATGCTGAGCTCCAAAATGAAAAAATAATGTGGTCATTTATTCATTTTTCTGACAAGTGGCAGTACATTTTTAGTGGTAACCGAGCCCCCTCCTGGGGTGGGCAGCCCTGGGGCTGCTGCGACACCAACGTCACCCGGGCGGCCGGGGGGCCTCCGTGGTTGGGGGGTGGTCTCCAGGGTGCCGAGGCCTCCGCAGCTCCCGGACGCTCCGGCCTCGTTCCCAGCTCCGTTCCCAGCTCCGCGCTGGCCACGGCGGGTGCTGGGCCCGTCCAGCAAGCTCCAGGGCTGCAGGAGAGCGCACGTGCACACGGCCATGCGCCCAGCAGCCGCTGCCGTTAACGCAGACCCTGGCGGAGCCTGTGTCCGGCCCCGTGCCCACGTCCGTGCCCAGCTCGGTGGCCACGCAGCCCGTTATCCGCCCCCACGGTGTCTCAGCTCGGCTATGATGAGTCCCGCGTGTCTCAGCGGTGTCTTCCCACGCTGGCGGCGCCGGCGCCCATGACCTGCCCAGGGCCTGGCTGCCAAGCAGGCACAAACGGGCCTGGGCGCGCGGTGCTGGGGGCCGAGCCGGCCCCGCGCTGCCGCTGGCAACTCTGCAGGCCGGGGCTGACGCTGCTCGTGCTCCGCGCGGCGCTCACTGCCCCGCACCGCTCCGAGCGCGGCGCCGGCTGCTGGCCTCGCTGCTGGCCTCGCTGCTGGCCTCGCTGCTGGCCGTGGCGGGCACGGAGCCGCGCGCCGACAGCTCCCGCCACCACGGGCCGAGTGGTTGCGGGGCCCCAGCCGTGGCGGCTGCGCACGGTGCTGGGCCCAGGGCTGGGTCGGCTTTGTTCGCGGCGCTGTTCCCGCTCCTCGCATGCCATCTTGAGGCCCCCTCGGTGCTGCAGCTCCCGCTCCGCCTCATCCTGGGCCGCACCAGGCGCCTGAAGGGCAGAACAATCCCGTTGTTAGCACAACGTGGTCCCGGAGGGAATACTGCAAGGGCGGGAAACGGGGCAGCTGACAAAGCTTGGCCTATAATTAGTGCCCGTCAGCAGGGCTCACAGAAAGTAGAGCTCGTCAGGAAAGTTGGTTTTGTTCTTGTAATTTAAAAGTTTAACTCATAAAGTGAGTGCATAGCATAGAGCTCCAGCTTCCATGGGGCTTCTGACTTAACAGCACATGACATTTTGATTAAGAAATTAGCTCTATACAGCATCAATGCAGCGCGCGCTAAGCGGCTTAGGACGGGGCCGGCTGACAGGGCTCCTGTGGCAGCTGCCGGGGCTCCGCGCTGGACAGGGAGACTCCACACTTGGAGTGGGAGCCGCGATGGACACGCTTGGAGCCCCGGCAGTTTGGGCCGCTGCAGAAGCAGCTGCTGCAATACTTGACGCGTTAGCGCTGCGTTACGAGGACGGTTCCCTGCTCCTCGGCGCCTCCAGCGCCCCGTGCTCTGCACGCTCCTCCAGGAGCGCCGAGGCGGCCGGTCGAGGGCAGCGAGCCCCAAATCGCGGCTCTCCCACAGCCCCAGGGAGCCCCGAGGCTCCCCCATCGGAGCAGCCCCGCTGTGGACGTCCCTGCGAGGACGGGCCGGGAGGCCGCCCTCCTGCGCGAGCCTCGACTGCAGACACAGTCATCCTGCCACAACGGCACCGCGGGCTCCCGCACAGCCCCGCTCTGCCGCGAGCCCCGTGGAGCGCCCGCAGCGCCGCCCGGCTCCGCTCCCGCCCCCTGCAGCGCTGCCCCCTGCACTGCTGCCTCCCTCGCGCGAGGCGCTCGTGCCCAGCTCGGCCCTGGCCGCGGGGCCGGCGGGCGCTGCAGCCCCGTGGCCGCCGCGTGACGGGCGCCTGCAGCGCGAGCGGGGCCACGCGGCGCCGCGTCCAAACCCCCGCGTTCAGCAGCCCCTCGCTGGGCTGGTTTTTTAAATTGTTTTCAAAACAGATTTCATGTGGTCCCAAAATGAGACCACGATTGTAAATTAAAGTGTAATTAGCCTTTACGCTTTTATATTCATTAACTCTTCTCTGTTAATGATGCAGAGGCTGGAGCACAAACCCAGCATTATGAAACCACATCCAAGAAATAAAATAGTGATTTAGATAATGGCCGGGATGTATTGCTGCTTACACGTAATTAAACAAATGCTCCATTTACACTTGGAAACGTTACTGAGCGCTGATTAACCCCCGCCCAGGCCCCGGCGCCGCCCGGGGCTGTCCCTGCTCGGCCCGGTCGGGGCTCCGGCCCCGCTTTGTCTCCCGGCTCCGCGCGGCGCCTTCGGCCTCGGCCTCCCGCGCGGCGAGGCTGCGGTTTCCATGGAGACGCCGCCTCGCGGCGCGCGGGCCCGGCCGAGGGGGCGCAGGGAGCCCAGGCCCAGGCCCTGCGCCGAGAGGAGCCTGCAAAGCAAAACCCAGAGCAGCGGCTTCCTCGCACCCCGAGGGGCGGAAACGGGACACGAGGACCGAGGCGGGACGAGGAGCCCTGGGGCTGGGGGCCCGGCCCTGTGGGGAGGCAGCGGCTGGCAAAGGGCTCCAGCCAAGGCCGCGCTCCCCGGGCTGGGGCAGCAGCCTCCGCTGTCCCTGAAAAGGGCGCAGGGCGCGCGGAGGCCACAGGGCAGCCCCGGCCGCGCTCGTGCGTCACCCCCACAAACATGGGCAACCGCCGGCAGTGCTGCTGCGCGCGCAGGCAGCGCGAGGCCCGGGGCTGGCGCCCGGCACGCGAGGGGCTCCCGGGCAGCGCGGGGCAGAGGGAGCCGCCCCGGATCGGCCGGGCCGGCCCACGGCGCCCCGGAGCCACCAGGGCCACGCTGGGGCCACCACCGCGCCCAGGCCTGCAGCTCCCCTCTCCAGCGGCAACTTCCAGGTATATGATTTAATGAAAGGCACAATAAGAAGTGAAACAATTAGAATTTCTGCCTCATTATCATGGTAATCTTATCAGTCGGATAATGAGGTATTAATGGAGATTTAATGTGCCTCTCATAACAGAATCCCTTGGAGAAAACACATAAGGAAATTGCTGTAAATACACTTAATGATGGAAAGGTCCCCAAACACCATATTCCAGCGGATGAAAAATGCCGGATGCAAATGAGCGGGAATGAAGGTCAGGAGCGCGGCGGGGAGCGGCCCGGGCAGCCGGCCGCTGTGCGGGCCGTGGCCGCCAGGGGGCAGAGCAGGGAGCTCTTCCTTCAACAATTAGTAGATAACAAGGACGATAAAATAATAATAATTATTAAAATACTACTAATAAAAATCAGGTCAGTCACCAAGTGCGATGGGAGGCGGTGGCCGCTGTTCCCAGCCAGGGGAAGCCGGGCTCGGAGCAGGGCCCGGCCTCGCTCTCGCCGCCCCGCCAGAACCGGGCAGAAACACGAAACGCAGCCACTCAACTGTTCTCCTTTTAATGGGCTCGTACAGAATAACACATTAATAACGTTAGAGACAATATGGGCTTCCTGGATACAAGATTGTGCAAGCTCTTTAATTTAGATTTATCAAGGCTTTACCAGTTTCGGAGAGGAGAGGCAGTACAAAGCTTTTTCAACAGAGGTAAAGCACAATTCAAAGGTACAGAACACACACTACGACCTCAGCAGATTCATCTCAAGTCGTACAGGCTCAACCGAGGGATCGGCGCTCGTTCCCGCTCCGGCGTGCGGCCTCCGCCACGACGCGGCTCGGCACAACGGAGCGGCCCGCGGCGCCTGCCCGCGCGCAGGAAACACCCCGAGCTCGTGGCTTTCGTCCTGAAGTCTATGGCAGTTACATTCAGCATTTGGTAGTATAAATTCTTCAAAACAAAAATCTTTAGATTTAAATAATTAATAGACCATATATGTTCCAGTTCTCCTTGAAGGGGATAAAAGAAATGTTTAAAGAGAAATCTCATTTAGGGTTAAGAGCAAAACAAACTCTTAGGGATGAAAGAACCAACGTCTTTCTTTCACTTTTCTACCCAAAAGAGCAAAATATCACCGCTACCAAACTAACAGGCCCAGCGATGCCAAAGCTCGACGTGGCCGTTCCTCCAGACTGGCACTACCAGGCAGCACCGAAGCCAGCGGCCAGGCCTCAGCTCCCCGGACCTGCTGCTCCCGACCTGCCCCTGCCCACAGCCCTGCCCCAAAACGCTCCGCTCCTCCTTCGCGGCTGAAGCGCTTCGACACACGGCACCACGCATGTAACAACAGGTATACGCACCACGTGTACAGCAGCCGGCGGACACGGGCAGCTGGATGCTTTTGGCAACGGTTCTGTTCCTGTTTGGTCCTTTATGCACAGTCTTTTCACATTTACTATAGCACAACAAAACCTAACAACATCACTTCCTATACATGTAATTTATCATTTTAAAGCAAAATGTTACGGGACATCAGAGAGAAAAATATGGCTGATGTTACTGTAAGGTATCTAATTCTTTGGAAAGTCTAACTATACCAATACTATATAGAAGACTTGTAGAGTAGGTTAAAAAGTAAAAAGCAAAGGACCATCCTGCTGTTAAGATTCTCAACTAATCTGGGGCTCACAGAAATACTTTTTCAAATAACATTTTACTCCAATTGTGTAAAGTATTTTTCTACCCATAAAAAAACAAGTGGTGAAGGAAATAGGTCTTGCCCTTTCCTTAAAAGAGAGCAAATCTGAAAGACCTCATGATGATGATGAAATCCTTTGTGCCAAGTTTGCAAACAAAAGTAACACACAGGGTAATTGTCAACTTAGGTCTTCGTGCCATGTTTTAAACTTTGAAGACTTAGAATGAGACTGATTTAAGGCTAAATATTCTCCTCCACTAAAACCCAAAATACAGGACTAAAGGAACTTTAGTACATTAATCTTAACATCTCAAATGTTAAAGTAATATTTAAATATTACTGGACAGTTCAATATAAATTTATATTGCTTTTAGATATGATCTGGACATATCTTCAAGGGCATATTTGTGCTTTGCTGCTGAGTGTTATTGGCCAGGGCTGTGCTTGCAATATTAAGTTACATATTCAGCACCAAAAACCCACCAAGGCTAAATAATTAGAATATTGCAATGCTACACAGATTGAGTTACCACAGTAAGGCAGATTAGAGGAATTTAGTTTCTACCAAGTATTGCTCTTCTGCACAATCAACTCTCTAGTAGAGGAGAAAGACTATAAATAAAAAAGTTACCATCCCACCCTCTTACCTGTGATTACCTTGGCAGAAATGCTATATCGAATATCTTAGAATCCTAGAAATTAAGTTTAACTACGCCTAGACAAGTAGCACAGGCAAACTTCAAGCACTTGATACTTCACATAAAAGTGTTCTAATTTCAGTTAACCAAATGATTTTCGTAAGTATCAGTCACTTGTGGGTTGTAATAATCAAATGTACACACACACACGCACACAAATCCTTAAACATATTTTGAAAAGAATGTGAGAGAAAGAACCTGTTCTCCTTAAAGAGTCTGCTTCCTACACCACTCACAGGCACAAAGTCTACACACCCCTCCGACCGAGGGGAGCAATGAACACTCCGGGAAGAGCAAGGAATAATACTGACATGAAAAAAAAAGCTTGTTGTCCTTTTTCACTGTGGCTCTAGGCAAAAAAGGGCAGCAACTGCTTATATACACTGGTATATAAGCATAAGTATATATACTGGTCATCACTCAGACTATTTCATTCATGAAAAACCGATAGTGTTGTGCATAAAAACTTCTTCAAATTCAGAATTGTCAGCTTAAGGGAACGGTGGAGTGAGAAATCTATAAAACACCCTGAACTGATGTCATGATATGTTTCATAAAGAACAGTGTTATATTTTAAAATATTTTATATGAACAATAAAATTTGCACCGCTGCATAGCAGACAACACGAAGAACATTTAGTAAAAACATTCACTGAAACCCCTGGCATATGTATTTAATGTCACTAATCAAAATATATATTACAGTCCAAGGTTCTGTTAAGGATCTCTGTTTGGGGTTTGTACAGTATACACAATATTTCAGAAAAAAATATTACAGTAAAGTATTTAATATTAGACTTATCTATTGTAACTTACAGTCCCTCTCCTCTATAAATCCAAACCTTTATAACACCTAATGCCCTAGCCAAAAAGAATTTAGCTATCTAGCGAGCCCTGTCTATTATAAATTCCAGTTTCAGAAATTTCAGTAATCTTAATTACATTTTAATAAATAGTTCACTTTGCCCTTTTTAATCTTAGCCTTTTGAAGAAGTCCTTCCATTTACCAAAACATAGTATGTCACAATCTGTTAGAGGTCAGAGAGGCTTTTGCTTGTTTATTCAAAGGATAATGAGTCCAAAGATAATTGTAATGCTTTAAATATAGTTATATAATATTTACACTGTCCTCTCAGACTTTAAATTTAAAGTGAAATACAACTGATAACTGATGTCAGCTACTACAAACTTTCAGTGTGGCTGGTGTTTTATTAATAAAAGGTGTCTTAAGGTAAAAAGTATACTAAGTGGTTGCCCTGTGTTTTTCTATTTTCAGTTTTCAACTAAAAATGAAGTGAATTAATCATGTGAGTAAGAATTCAAGAAGGGTGGTGGGGAAACTGTGAAGACTTTTTTTTTCAAACATGTTTTGAGATTCCAAAATACCTGAAATTTGTGGTCCCTTTTGCAGTGCCAGTATCCACGGGGGAGAAAAAATACAACCAAAAGAGAAGAGGAAAAACCTGTTAAATTAATTTGGTTAGTAAAGGCGAGTTTTTAAAATGTCTCAGTTCTGTACAATATTATACAAGTCAAGTCTTGTCTTCAGCTTTTGCAGCTGTTGTACATTCTTACAGATGCTTCTTCTGCTAACAGTCTGCCCATATATGTACTATTTTCAGTTACTTGCGATCATCAATAGTTTTAATGAATTCAACCGCTGCTGTGAACTGCATCCACCAGTATGATTCTTCTCCAGATAAACAGTTAGCATAGAAACTACTAATGTACTGAACAGTGGACAGCAAGCAAGGTGGATTTGCCTGAGGGTTAAAGAAGAAAAAGAGGTACTTACAATTTATTTGTAAACCTAAACTTAAGACATTACAAGTTACAACACAGAAATAAAATTCTGCTTGTGCAGTGATCCTCACAGAAGTGAAATACATGATTATGTAACAGTGTAAGTAGGGCACGGACTGTTTACACAGACCACTTGCCATTCACACACTCAGAGGCACAAAGCTTGAAAGAAGCACTGTCCCAACAAGGAAAAACAACTAGCCAGCCAAGCATAAAAATTATAGAAAAAGTTGTATTGCTAGAGTCGTGATCTTTGCAAGACAACTCACCTTTATGAGGACAAAGACCAGAACAGGAACAAAATCGTCTGCCCCAGGTACTGAATCTTCATTTGCCAGACTAAGCAAGTTCATGATGGTTGAACACATTCTCAGAATACACTGTACTTTGTCTCGAGGAGTTTTGTAAGCGCTTATTGTGCGGATTTCAGACTGTGCAGATGGCCATGGTGCTTCCCGGAGATATACCTGGCAGAGAGACACACGTCACCACGTGGAGTCTGTGCACACTACTACTGTGCACGACAGAGGAACTCAAGGACCAGAGACCAGGCAGGAGGCAAGACTCTGGAGAAATGGGAAGCTCCAGTGGTTACATTACACAACGAAGGTGGCTTCTAGTTGTGATGTAATGAGAAGCTATAAGACCACCACACTAATTGAGCGGCTAACAGTTTTTCCCACTGACTTCTCCAGTACACTGTTTCAAGGGAAAAGAGATACGTCTCAGTTTTCTTCATAACCAGCTTTATGAAAGCTCACTATTTGGAGTACAGACAGGTAAGTGAGAATTCTGAAGGCTACAAACATCCAGCCTCTGGCAGACTTACAGTTACCTACCTGCTTTTAGTTTTCCTGTTAACAAGGATAAAAGTGAAAACAGGGCAAATTCAGAGACAACAAGGTTGCACGAATTCTAGGTACTTCTCGAAGTTAACTTAATGACTCAACTCCAGCCATGACACATGAATCGCATTACAAGCATAAAGTGTTCAAATCTTGTCTATTTAAAGGAGTAAGAAAGTTAATAAATCTTACTGCACATACTATTATTTTCTCAACCTTACTATAAGGGACACTGCCAACACAAAACAGAAAGAATAAAAGGGATTTGGATGGATTGGCAGAGGATACTAAAGTATCAGTGTAGTGTACATCTGTATTTCAGATATCATAGAAAAACAGTGCTTTTCAGTGCAAAGAAAACAACCCCGCCCACACAACAGAGAGCCCCCAACATACGTATGAAAGTAAAGGGAAGGAGCAGCTGTTACCTCAGGTATCTGAAGTGCTTTGTGGTTTGCTGTCACGACTTTAGATAACCTCTGTATGTGCTCATGAAGGACCCTGAAAGCAAACACACACACATACAGAGTGAGAAGCGAGAAGCGGTCAGCCTCCCCAACAGCCCAAATGAAGCTTTGTAAGTACAGCAGTCACTCCATGGGATTGCCCACCAGCTTGGCCTATTGCAAGAGACATCTTCATGAATGTATATAATTATGACAGTCTTACAACTGATGGCACTAGATCAACAAGAGATGCAGAGGATTTTGCCATATGATCAAATAAAACTACAATTCCAGTAGAGCATTCAAACACCGGGTTATTATTTTAAAAAGATGAGAGAAAATGGAATGAGGCATGAGGAAGATTTTCATCACTCTCAGCAAACATTTGCAGAGCTGAGAGTTGCAATCAAACTCACTACATATAGAATTTTGTTTTAGCAGTTTGTTGCAAACCCTAACTTTTACAGAGATGCTGAAGTATTTTCTTGCTCTTTTACAAACAAAAGACAGTATGAGTTTGTAGGGCATCATTGCTTTAGACAATCAAATCTGTCACATGAAGACAGCAGAGCTTCCATCTGTGCCAGCTGCAGAAGAGAAATCATATTCCATTAACTTACTGGTCACGCAAAATATCTCCATCCTGATTAGGGTAGAATGCAAGTTTGAAGATACGATTCATCACACTGCGTTCTATAGCTAATTGTGCATCCTGAAGCTGTTCTTCACTGGCATTCTGCCATATGGCATCCTGAGCCATAGCCCCATATAAGAACTGGAGAAAATCTTCAACTTGGGCTGTTTTATCATCTGCTGCTGTGAGTTTCTGGAAATCTGACCAAAAAAAAAAAAAAGAGATAGAGAGAAAGAGAAGGCTTATTTAAATTGAAAAGTATTAATTCCAATAGGTGTTTCTGGAAAGGAGAACTCAGAATCCATTTCAGACTTTGTGTCTGGTAGCATGGAAGTTCAGTTTTGCCCATGCCCTGGTGAGGTAAAGGAAAAGCAGAAGCACATGAATTAAATGGAAGTATAAAAGAGGAAGTGTATAGAACACATGCAGCAAAGCATATGCTCAAAATTCTCAATATGATATTGTGTTAATCTATTCCTTTGCAGCACCAATTTTTACACTTTCTTTCCAACCACCCACAGATACAGACACTGCATCCTTGCAAAACACTCAAAACAATCGTTAGAACAGTTACTGGTAGGAATCAATACATACAAAGCTGTATCCAAAAGAAAACAAACAAACAAACAAAAGAAAAGCGAGATCAATAAAATCAGTGTGTACCATTATCTAGTCCCACCTTTAGTAAGGTAGGCACAACTGCAAAATTCTTATTTATTCACAAAATACAGAATGTGTGACACAGCACAGTTAACACAGTGTGACCAAATCACTGGCCACTTATCTGCTTCATATTTATAGCATTCTGCACCAAGAGACAACTGCCACTCATCAGCCAGCAGCCTGAACATGGCAGTTGCCAATTTCCCTTTTAGATCATCCAGGAATAGCTGCCTCCTTTCTACCCAGCGAAAGGGTTTAATTACTTCTGGGGTCATTGAATCTCCTTACCAGAACTGTATTTCAAGTAGACAACAAGTTGTCATACTAAGTTCAGCCTATTCAGACACATTTAATATGCAGCAGGGTATACTCCAAAACCAAGAAATGACTCAAAATTTCTCATGTGCTTCATTAAGTCAGGTGTGTTTTTCATGTGGCAGATGCTAGGTAGCATGATTTAATATGACTGTTTAGACCAAGTGAAGTCAGTTTACCTTCATTCTCTTGGCCTATGAAAAATGAAGACTGTTACTATGGCTTAGCTGCTGAAGGAACTTGTTACATCTCTAATCTGTCCATTTGAGCTGCTAGGACATTAGCTAAACAAAGAATGTTCTAGGAGTCTGCTCCTCCAATCAGAAGTTGTACTTTAAAACATTAACCAGAGAGTCAGTACCTAAATATGGAGTTAAGGAATATAAACAGCCCACAGACTACATTGTTACCTTGAATAAACTCCCTTATTTTCTTCTCTTTGCTTTCTAGCAGTAACCTCACACACACTGTAGTGAAGTATCTGTTGGCCACTTCTTTATCTCGCAGCACTCTCTGCAGCAGCCTTTCCAAGTGCGCTTGTGTTGTTTGCAGGCCTTGGCGGCAGCGAGTTAAATAAGCAATATATGGAGCTCTTTTCCTAGGAAGAGAAGCAGTCTACATTAGACTCAATTCAAACAGAATATAGTAGCTCTGTGAACTGTTACACTGTAGGCTGCAAGAGCAATCTTCAACTTTTGTTTTTAAAATAAAGGTAAGTCCTGAACTAGAAAACTCAGTCTTATACAGGCTTTTCTTCCTGAATTCACTGTCCTTGTAGCACTCCGCAATGTAAGATACAAGCAAATTCTAAAAAGCCTCTGTTGTGAGAGCTGAGCATTAGCCACAGTAACAAACTCATACTAGATCAGTCTATCTGGACTGACTTAAGTTCCAAGCTTTTTTAGTCTATTATCAGAAGCAGAAGACAATTTCCTCACATTGTGGAAAAGTGGAGCCGTAATCATCTGATTTGGTAAAGTATCATTTAAATCAAAGGGGAACCTTTCAATCTATTAATGGGTAAATATACACATCTGGAAACCCATTATGAGGAAATACAGAACAAATTACCTGTAATCCTCTGCAATAGATGCCAGCAGCTTTCGACAGGTTCTGTTATCAAAGCGGCTAACGCATCGCATTGTCTCTTGCAGCTGGGCCATCAAATTCTTGTCTTGGAGGTTAATAGCTTCAGCTAGTTGAACTTTCAAAAAGCACACAATTTCATTATCTAATCAAAAAAAAAAAAAAAAGGAAGAGAAGTGTAGACAATGATGATAGACAGGGGGAAGGGGACAAAAGCAACAACACACCCATGTGTATATATGAAGTTTACCTTCGGGGTCTGTGTGATCTGGCAGACCATTCCTTGTTGAATGGGTCAGCATAGGGAAGGCAACAGAATCTGCTGAACAAAGAGCCAACCTCAATTTCTTCTTTGCATCCCTTAAAAAGGAAAGACATTTTCTTAATAAAATTGCTGTTTCTTCACTAAGCAGTCTTTAAAATTAAATAAATAATGCTGCTTGAAAGTTATTCAACATAGTGGTTTTTTTTCTTTTTTTCTTAGCAGCCTTGATGTATTAAAACTTTCTCAGACACCGAACTGCTCTCTCAGAAGGCAACATCCTTCACCAGTGGGAACTGAGACATTTAGAACCATGTCAGATATGGGCACAAAAAAGTTTACAATTAAGGAAGATACTAGCATTCACATTAAGATTTTTGTGGAAATGAATCACACAACTTCTGCTTTTAATTCTACCTTAAATGTAAAATTAGGCATGCAAATGTATTTACCTATAGGAGAAAGCAGAACTTTGTGGCTGTGCTACTTGACTCGCAGAGTCTGGGAGATCATCCGCAGAAATGTTTTGCAAAGCCTCATCACGGGGAGAGTCATGCATACTCTCACCATCCCCAATAGTCTCTGAGGAAAAAAAAAAAAAGTTACACCTGTCTAATTTCTTCTATTGACTCCTCTATTCTAGCATTCATCTATTTTCTTGTTGTTATAATAATAAAAAAACCCTCTTAGACAGCAAAAAGACACCTGTTCTCAACAGAGCAAATCAACTACGTAAAAATTTACAATCTGCAAATCACTAAAAGAAACGGCATCGGTTTTGGAGAGCAGGATATTTTGTTCTATTTTCATTCAAAACAAACCCAACACATGAGTCTGTGCTGACAAGAGATATGCTAGCTATTAAAAAACAACCATCTCGATGGCAACATGAAAGAGTTGTCCTTGGGAATACTGATTTAGGTACCAATCTCAGAGGGACTATTCTACAGGTTAATGAAGAAATGTTTCTATTGTAGCACTCAGTACTAATAAGGGAATAAACTAACATTTGTGTAGAGTACTGAAGTGTTTTTTATCTTTAAGGAAAAGAAACCACATCAATGATTATAAAGTGAGTTCTCACCTGCACTTTCATAGTTTACTATAGCTCCTTCACTAGGACTGGTTCGCTTAATTGCATTCCTGTATTTGTCCAGAATATCCTCTGCAGCCTGCGCCTGCGCACTGAGCCTTGGACTGGGATCATCTGAGAATGCAACCAAAGCAACAGGAGTTACTCTTCTATTTTAATCAACAGAAAAAAATATATGAAAGGTTAGACCCATAACTCTAGACTCTGTTTTCAGCCACAACAAACAAACCTGAAGGCAGAAGTGAAGGCAGAAAAAATAAAAAGTATTGTACAATGAAAATATACAAATAAAAACAGATCAATGGTATACATGTCAATTCTGAACGTTAACTGCATAGCATACACTGTAAACAGATATCTGGTGAGCATTCCAGGACTCCAGGGAATCACAGTGGTTGGAAAAGACCTTCAAGATCATCAAGTCTAACCAGGGACATGTGATGAGAAAAATAATGAAGTAGGTATTATTCACATACCTTGAAGTGTTGCATATCTGTCAGGCACCATGTCATCTTTGTCTTTTTCTTGTTTTTCTTTTTTTCTAAATGGAATGGGAGCTGCAAGTGCAAGGCACCTTGTTAAAGACTATGCTGACACTCAAGAAACTATAGGAAACTAGATAAGCAAGATGATTGTCATCAAATAAATATCACCAAAAGAATAAGCCTGTCTCTGCAGTGGTGGGGGGTGTACTGTCATGATATGTTAAAAGCAATACTTTTAACTTGACATACTACCATGAGACAAATAGAAAGCTGCTTCTTGAAGAACTTTGCCTTCCAGATACTGTATGCTCTACGGTTACTAGGAAAGAGAGACAGGTACCTTCCAGTTTTATTTACATATTTATTTGTATCTTGATTTAGACAATAATTCTAACTCTGGTATTGACCGTAACAATGTGAACCTGGTCTGGCAACTTCTCCCCATTAGTAAATCTGGGGAGGAGATGCAAAGACTTCACAGTGTTAAATGGAAAAGCAAATTAAGAGGTATTAAAACACTTGTATCTACATTCATACAGAGACTGCAAGGATTACACTGTCTCTTTTCTAAATGACAGTCTGAGTTTAAAAAAAGACAAAAAAGAAAAAATATCTAATATTGCATCTACATAGCCCTAACACTTGTTGCCATTGTTCACAGCATGAAAATGTGTCTAGAATGTTGCTACAAAAAAGCTTCACTTCGTAAAAAAAAGTAAGTCTAATTTCTGTTAATTCTGTCTAGGATGTACAGGAGGCATCCTAAATTATCAATATTCTTCAACTAGCAAGCTACCATCCCTACAGAATTAAGACTGGTCCTCAGAGAAACAGCAGTGAAGTTGATACCATACAACTACAGTCAATGACTGTCCTAAGAATTCCAAAGTCATCAAATGCTTGAGGTTAACACCTTGTCTAAGCAAATTTGTTTCAGCTTACACATATCTTTACAGTTACTCTATACTTCATTTCAGTATTCCCCTCTTCACTGTACTAGTTGCAATTTTATAAATAATAATTATTTCTCACAAGGACACAGGACAGTTACTCTGTACAAAGTTTGGGTCACAGCTATTGAAAGTGATATTAATGTGGTGAAGCCGTAACAAGTTTTCATACAAGTGAATAAAGCATGCTCTATTATTAATACTATTACAAGACATGTTTCACCTTTGGGCATGGCAGACACAAAGCGTTTCCGCCACCATGGCTTATTTCTGTCAGACTTCTCATCATCACTGTCTTTTCGTTCTTCTATCTGTAGAAGGGCAGAGTTCACATTTCAGTATATACTATTATGTTATTTTTCAAGTGTAAAGACAGAATTTCTCCTTGACCTCTACCAGCTTATGCTGCATCAACTGTAAACACAAAATTACATCAGAATACACCAAGCCACAAGAGATTAAGTTAGAAATGTTTCAAAGACAATGCCCTATGCATCTTCAACCAAAAAGGTGAAGGAGCTTGAATTTAAGAAAATTACTTTTTAAGATGTTGCAGCATAATAAGTTCAAATACTAAAACAGAGCTATTTCTGAAGTCTTGACTGGTCAAATAAAGCTGATAAATTTAAGAATGATTAGTTTCATTTAAGTCATTCTGAACATCTGTAGTGTGTACAGCATTACTGGTCAACTTTTAAAAAAATTACAAGAGTACACTAATCACTAATCCCTTGTCTAACACATTTAATATTAGCATTTGCTGGAAATGAGATATATAAAGTAGGCCTACTAGGAAGAGAAAGGAGAAAGAAAAAAAGAAAAAAGGAGGTGGGGGAGTAAATGGAAGCCTTACCTCTCCTCTAGAGGAGTCCTTACTGGGAGATGAAGATGATGACTGAGATGCAGCAACCAGAACTGCTGCCCCAGTGTTGGTCATTGGCATGGGGAGATCCCTCTCCTCATTACCAGGACGTCTGTTCCACCCAGGGTCACTCATGGGTCTCCGAACTGATGACACTATATCTGAGCTCCTGCTGCGAACTAGTCTTTCTGGATAAGAATGCCTCTGCTTGAATGCTTCTAAATCGGTTGGAATTAAAGAATGAGCCCCGAAGTTTGGCAGTCGGGCCTCATTACCTCCCATAGCTCCTTCCAAGATTGGGGGATCTGGTGGTGGGTGAGATGGTCTTGCATAGTGTACTTTAGGTCTCACCACAGCTGATACTCCTGGAATGATAAGTAC
The DNA here is from genome assembly GCF_059628265.1 of Tinamus guttatus. Lineage (NCBI taxonomy): Eukaryota > Metazoa > Chordata > Aves > Tinamiformes > Tinamidae > Tinamus > Tinamus guttatus. The sequence continues at coordinate 4,628,974 of NW_028288760.1, read as the reverse complement.
AAAAAGCTGCATACATTTCTTGCAAAATCTTTTCAAATACGCCAACACTAACATAGAATCATTGGAAACGCCAATCTTGACAGAAAAGCTTATCCTTTACAACTTACCCTCATTGGATGACAAGGGGTCAAACAATGCAAGCAAAGAGTCTGTCTGAGAAGGGGGAGATGTCAACTGACTGGCTCCTGAAATACAAGAGGAAAAGGAAGTTTTAAAGTCAGCACTATGCCAAGAACTACCTACAACATACAGAACAAAAACAGCTGTTAATAACATTTTAGAAAATAATATTTTTAAGATATTTTGATATAGAATAAAGTGAAAGAATTAAAACACAAAAGCTTGGCAAATCTCAAAGAGTAGAACAACTTCCAAACACAATATAATCAAACAGAATTATCAAGAGAAGATTTTAGATCAAAGAGTAAAGCTGCAGTGCTACAATACACCACAGCCTCTCTGTCAAACATAGTCCTAGCAAACCAGAAACATGTTAACCTTCTCAGTCAGCAGAGCTTTGAAATTAAGCTGGGAGGAAAAAAATTATTTCACTCTCAGCTTCTGTTCCACTTCTATTGGAATGTAAAGTTTCTCCAGCATCATTTTAACCACCCTCGGCCCTCAGTTATCACAGAACCTAACTCTCATTTACACTAAGTACCTTACCATGGGCTGTTTCATCCATGTCAGGACTTGTCACAGAATCTTTTCCTCCAAAGTCAGAGCTACATTCAGACCTGAGGTCCTCAATCTTATTAGGAATGTCTTCAGATGTTGCACTAATACCTTACACATAACAAAAGAAGCATCTGTAATAGCCTTTTCAGAGAAAAAGGAGGCAAAAATCTGAGGATGTTAAAATATTCTGTGAATGCTGCAATGATCAAGTCCCAGCACACAGTAGCATCCAGACATTCTGGAATTCTACACTCCTAAAATAAAATTTTAGGATTTTTGGTTTACATCTTCAGCTATTCTAGCAGTCATGAATATACATTACAATTAATATTAGAGAGATTTTTCACTTTGCTAAGTAATTTGCAGAAGACTAAGAAATGAAATACCTATAAGCAGATGTAAACACAAAACAAAAAAAAAATACAGTAAAGTTGTGATAAATAGATGAAAGAAAATTAGGAATCTCTTCCAAATAAACACCCCATTAACAACCATCACTACTAGAGGATGAACATTTTCTATCTGATACCTTCTTCCTTTCCCCTCTGCCTATACACAGTTTGTAAGATGAGCAGAAAAAAACAAGTATGTGCAGCAAAAGTTATTTCCTGAGTGAAATTATGTATAATTAAATCAAGTTCAGCAAAGTAGATGCTGATCATGTTTTAATACAGAATGCGTTTTCAGAAACAAACACACACCTGATACAACACTAAGGCCTGGTGTACTGGGGCGAGAGCTGACCTCCCTTACATCTGTGTCATCAGATGTGCTCCCCAGCCCAGAACAGCTTTCCAGCTCTTGTAGCCTTTCCTCCTGCTTTAAGTCTGGGGCCTCTACAAAATGCAGACAGGGGAAAGAAGAGAGAAAAAGGTATTATTCTGAATGCCACATACCCCTAAAATTCACACAGAGAAGAAGGGGTGACGAGCTTCATTTAATATACTAAGTTCTAGGTTAACTCAACTATTGAAGTAGGTAGGACTATGGATGGGTAACAGTGTCCTGGCTGAAAAAGAATAAAAACTTAGCAAAATGTTTAAGTACTTTATTTTTTAGCTAGAGACAACAGCATACAGTCAACTCTTCATTTACCGAAGAAAGCTAGTAAGACAGATACCATTATCTAACATTACAAGAAAGAAAAGCAAACAGAAATTTGCTTGACAGTCTCTTATTTCTAGGCCATTAAGGAGTTCTTACATAACTCAAGTCTCTTGCAATCCTGTCCATCATCATCTCTCTGCTAGGAGGAGTTTGTCATCTTACTTTTAATATCAGGAGTATTCAAAAATTCTACCTTACCCCCAGGCTACCAGTTTCTCTCAAAGAAACAGAGAGAACCTTGTTTTGAATTATATACACTGAAGGCATGAACAAACTGCAAGATTCTGACCTGAGTCACTTGGCAACACTTCCACACTCCAAGCCTCACTTGTTGTTTCTGATATTGTTGAACCTGTGCAGGGATCAAGCAGCACAGATCCTGAACCTGGTAAACACAGCAAGCTGCCTAGCATGTTCTCTGCAGCTGCACCTGCAAAAGCAAAGGGAATGCACGGAGTTAAGAACATACTTTCCTGAACAGCTCTATTAGAAAAGTCCTTAATAAAGTAATTAAGGAAGACAATGTTGAAAAAGGACACCTATCCAAAATCCTCCTAAAGAAAAGCTCCAATTTAACCAGTGAAAACACACTTATTTAGAAGGAGTAGGGCAGCTCTGTAGACTTACAGTTTTACAGCAAGAAAAGTATTTTAACACACCAGATGTACCACTGAGTTACCTGCAATTTCTTGCAAACGATCTTCATCAATATTTGGATCAAAGTCACTACCCAAGACATCGGTACTCCATGTTTCACTCACTGTTTCCGATATATCTCTGTCATCGGTCAACCCCATCATATCGCGGATTTCAAATTTACGGAGCTTGTCATCGAGATTATCCTGAGTTGTGGCTGTGTCAAAATAAGAGGTTCAGGTTTTCAAAAGGCTTCTCCAAATGGTTCTAGTAGAAAATCTGTAGGAGTACATCATAGGGAGAGAAAAAAAAAACAAAACCAAAAAAAAACTAATTCTGCCCGACGAGATATTGCTTTAAAGAAAGGAGACTTCACTATGGAGAACAATCTTTTCTTTTTTTTCCTGACCTGGGCAGTTTTAAATCTTTTTTTCCCTAGAGTTTTGCATTCATCACCTACAGCACCTGAGGCACTTCTACTAGAGAATTTGCACATGCCTTGTTCATGTTCCAACAGCTGCAGAGCTTCAACACCATTGCTCCCAGAAGGGCCTGCACCAAGCTCCGATACAGACTCCCCTTCTAAATCCAAAGATGATACAGAATTGGAGCGATTTGAAGGACCTGTGAAAAGAGACGCTACTATTAATCTAATCTGAACAACATTTCCCAGACATACATCATTAAGCCAGGATACAATTAGCTAGAAAAAGACAGCAGGAAATGAAGAAATTCCTATATAAAATACTGCGCTGATAATCTTGCTATTCACAGTATTTTCTGAGTAGTTCACTATATTAAGATGAAGATGTGTTTTGTCTCCTCTTGATCCCTGCTCCACAGACACTCACCTATACCATAATTTGCACTTCATATGTTCAGAGTGCCATGCTAGTTATATTAATCTACAAACTAATCTACAAAACGGAATCTCACCAATATCATATTTACCTTTAAATGTGTCATAACCTAACTATGCCTAACTACAAAACTTAACTCCAGACTTTTCCCTTTGAAGGGCTAACAGAAAAGACAGACTCTCAGGGTTAAATAGCACAGCCTTCAGAATGGCAGAGATGACATGCTGTATTTAACAGAAGTCCCTTTTATAGTTAAAAAATGCTAATGGACAAAACTTCTTCAAGACTTAAGTAACCCTTCACCTTCAGATATTCCTTCCAGATTATCACTGCAGAGGGAAAAGCGCAAGGTTTTATCAGGTTTACCATGGAGTTTGTTTTCATCAACAGGGACATCTCCTTGTCCGCCATCTGTAAGCTGCATATTTAAGACCTGCAAGCGGGGTTCAGGGGTGAGGAAGGAAAAGAAACAAAGCTTCCTTAAAAATAATGTTTTTCCTATAACTTAAACAAGTTACTGCACTTTAAAAAAACAAACAAAAAAATCTAGATATTAATCATACAATCAAATTTCTAATATTTCATTTGAATTCTATTTCTAAAGTTAGAGCCTGAAGGGAACATAAGGTAACCAAGAGAGTCTTGATGTCAATGGGACAAGCAGCTCATTCATCACCCCAGCAATCTAATGTTATATGGAAAGGGATCACTGCAAGATCACACAGGGCGTGAATCCAAACGACTGGGCAAGACAGAAAAAAGATGGAAGCGGAATGTTGTCCTATGGCTGGTGAAAGAAAGACTAAGATCAGCCTTGCAGCCATGGCAACCTAACAGCTCTACATTCCCAAGAAACTAGCTCTGGTGTTTCAAATCTGAGCTGCCAAATATCCTGGGATCAGCATTCTGATGCTTTGTCATCCACCTGCGCCACACAATCCAAAACACGGAGCATGCAGAGAGCTAACAGAATCTGTATATTCAGCTTCTAAAAATGGGTCCTGAAGTGACAGCTCAAGTTGGCTCTTCAGCATGCCGGAGGGCTAAGCCTCTTTGTAAATGGGCCAGGTTTGGGTTTTCCCACATTAACACAGTCTTCCACAGCCTACAGATATGATAAGTGATTAAATGAATATGTAACCATGGGCAATTTGAAAGCTACAATCCCAAAACTGAATAAGAGCAGCTGAGGATTTCAATTTCCATTCCATGTTTAATACTGAATTAAAAGTTACAATCTCATTGTTCTGCTGCTGGAGAGTATAAAGGCTGTACTTTTCAAAATACCTGATATTTGATAATTTTTGGCATACCTCATTTTCTGACATCATTCCTGGAGTAATCTGTGGGCCTGTCCCCAAAGAAATCACAAGCACTTCTTCTGGCTGAACTTCTGGGATGGTCTCCTGGGAGGATCCTTCATGGTCTCCATGCTGATCCATTTGAATATTTGATCTACTTCTGCTACGAGTTGCTAAAGAAAATATTTTAAAATGTGAATGTAAGAAGGCTGTTTTTTTTTTTTCCTCCTTAAGACAAAATTGCAAGGAGGGGAGAAAAAAAAAAAAAAACCTACACACCGTAAGAAATCAAGACCCCTATGCACAGCAGCATGATACGAGTTACTCCCTATTTGATCCAGGGAATAAGGGGATACAAGTCAAGCACGTGGAATTCACAGGCAAACTTTTCTTTTAAAGTTCTCACACAACAGAGACACAAGGTGCTTTTTAAAACCATGCATACACAGAAAATGGTTTTTATACTGAAATGAAAGAATCTGAAAAAGCAACTGACTGCCAAAGTAAACCAAACACATGCTTAAGTATCAGTCATCTGATATAAATAAAAGTTTTACACAAAGAAGGGAGAAAAGGTATTACCCACCAAAAGGGGTTACTAGAGTTATATGAGCTGAAAGATTGGTAGCTGAAGTATCCCAGGCAGTAATGGCTGCCAATTGCTGTCCTGGATTTCGAAAGCATTTAAAATGAAACAAAAGAAATCAAACTTTGAAAAACAGAACAATTTTATACCATAAAATAAATGCTGTTGTACCATTACTTTATAGGCATAAGACCAAAACATTCAAAAGTGGGACAGAGTTAGAACGATACGTGATAGAGGTCTCATTTGTTTGATCTTTGTCACTTATCAAGTTATATATGTTTTGGTCATGTGACACACTAATACCAAATTCCTCATGTGAACAAGAATGTACCATGTCATCACGTCCCCACAAACACATATGGGAGAAGAGTATCACTTTGTGTTGAAATGGAAATGCTCAAGACCCAGAAACCCTAATCAAAAATATTGCACGACCACATACTCACTACAGGCAAGAACGAAGGATTTCACAATTCTCCTTACCTATAGGTAACCGATTCTTTTTGTTGGCTGGAGTGGTTGCAGGAGAGAGCTGTGGGGTATTATAAGGAGTCATTTCAAGGCTGCTGCTTTTCCCTGGTTTGTTCTGTGGTAAGTTTGCCAACAGGTTTTCCAGAGCCATCCGATCTTCCCTGAGTTGGTCACTTGACATTACATTCCGCATAAAGCCCACCTATAAATTTAGAATTATCACTGGTAAGAATTGCATTCTAAATGATCAGACTTGATTATCCTGTCTGTGAACACATGGGAGATATATATATATATATATATATTTATTTTCTTTCTCTTGATGAACTAAAATATTACCAGAGTAGTTAGCTGGCTGTACGTCATATAAACCACTGTTCTGCTCAACCCCTCCAGAAGGTTAACTGAAGACAGGGGAGGAGTTTCAACTGCACGTCCATCGATAACTACATCCAAGAAAGCCGCAACACAGCTCTGCAAAGAGAAGAAAGTTCTGCAATAACAGACCATTCACTAGAGTTTGGAAGGAATACAATTTATGACAATAGCATAATGACTTAAGTTTTCTTACTACTTTTAAGGGCTAAGAATAATACCACGTGTCATTAAAATTGCTGAAGACCAAGTAAGGAAAGCATGCAGTTAGTTTTAGGATTTCCTTCACTGTTTTTCTGCATTCAAAACCTGTCAGCAACTTAAATGTTCTTCATAAGATTTTTAAAAAAGAAAAAAGTTTCATTTCACAACAGCAGTTTCAGATGTCAAACTAAACCACTTTATGGTAATTAAACTACCCCTTCCTGAACAAACTGCTGAGCCCAGTAAAAAGCAAAACGAGAAAGCAACAAGCAGTATCACTTTTAAACTTGCACCTGGCTTAACATTACTTGTAAAGAGGATGTATAACTTCCCTTTTTTTTGTTCACTGTAATTCTGCAATATACACAAGCAAATTAACAGGGTTTAGTATCAGTACATTAAGAATTATTGGTTTCACTGTTCTCAAAGTTCATCCCAGTACTACTATAGGATGATTCATACGAGAATAGGAAATGCTGAACAAAAAGCAAAACTGTGCAAAAGGAACACAAGTTCCTTGTGCTAACAAGTTATTTTTAAATGTATTTTATTTAAAAAGTTGTCTTCGAAGTTTTATTTTTAAACACATTCAGTAGAAGAACAGACAGCAATTCAGCATGTCGGTTTAGAAGGTAATATACTTAGAATTATCGTTAGCTTTTTTCCCTAAGTGTTAGGTGACATGGAAATACAAATCTCTGACCCTTCATTCTACAACTCAGTATTTTGTTCCCAGCTCTGTGCAAGATTTCACCTGCTTTCCTGTACATGTAGCTCATAAATAAAGTAATTACTTGTGAAGCCCTTGTGACACGACTTGGAAGAAAAAGAAAAAGAAAAGGAAAAGGAAGAGCAAGAGAGAAAAAAAGGAGAGGGAGACAGAGAGAGCACACAGGCACCTGGGACTGCAGAGGCAGAGAGGGATGAAGCTTGCAGATAAGGCGTATCCTTGTCTAGTCTTGATTCTTACCTTGTCAAATTTCGCAAGGTTGTTCTTCATACGTGGATCTCCCTCTTCAGAGCCTGTCATTGCTAACTGCTGCAAAAGTCTCCCAACCTGAAATCAGAAAGAACTATTAAGAATTCAAAGATTCTATTACGGAAATTGGTTAAGACAACTTTTCCACTCCAATTTTTTTTTCCACTCCTCACTTAATATACCTGTTTGAGTGGACATAGCCTTGCATATGCATTTAGGACAGAAGAAAAAAAAAATTTACAAGCAGCAGCAAAAAAACAGCTACATGCACAAAAGGCTTAATCATTTACACCTAACCTTCAGTTCTTCACAGTAGCTTCATAAAGGAAATTTGCAACTCTTACAAAACAAAGAAAATGTACGCTCTCAAAATTTCTAAAAAACAGTTATTTTATAGCAAGCAGGTGGACACTTTTGAGTGCACCTTTCACTGCCTATGACAAATGTTTTTAGTGTTCATTTTACAGGCAGCAGGGAAAACCTTTTACTTTTACTGTAATAACTTCTAGTGAACAAAAACATGTAGAGGATTTCTAATATATTTCTAATATAAAAAGAAATATCAGATGACTCATACCTGCATCAGATTAAATCTTGCCACCTCGTTTATAGGAGCGTCAGAAATAATCCCATACTGTTCAGGGTTAACAATTGCAGGACAGATGAAACATGCTAGAAGAAGATCTGTGCACATTGCTCTGACCTCCCCAACTTCCAGCCTGTCTACACACGAGAGTGTTTTGTACATCTGGGACACGATCCACCTCAAGCTGTGTGGAAAACAGTATGTATTTTGTTTGAGATAACCAATGAATTTGTTCACCAAGGTCACCAGCTTCGCCTCATTGGAGTCTACCATCTCTTGGACTCTTTGCTTGAACTTTTCTGTGCCTTTCTCTCCAAATAACTTCTCTTGCTGTACTGGAGAGAATCTCTCAATTAATTTGTTTGGATCAGTTTCCAGGTGGTCTTCATCTTCAACCAGAAGCTGCATGATTGGCTCATGTAAAGTCGCAGTAAGAAAGAGTTTTGCAGAAAAGAGTCCCTCAGAGAAGAGTTTGAATAAGATGCTGAATGCGCAGGTGCCCCGTCTCAGCAGCCGCCTGGGGTTGTCGCTTTCCTTGAGTTCAAATTCAATCAAGTAACGAAGCACCTGCAGGAGGTAGCTCTCATCTTCCTGCATGATGCAATTGCCATAGATGGAGGTAAAGACCGTGTGAATGACACTCTGAGTGTTGTCCTGGTTCAGCTTCTCTCCAGCGACCAGACAGGATGCAATAAGCCTAGGGTTTTCTCTCAGTCTGTTTAGGAATTCTCCATAAGCAGTTTCCTGAAACCCCAACTGCTTATATCCATCCACAAACTGGGTATCTTCCAAGATTTTAGCATGCTGGCAGCATTCAGCCGGAGAAGCTTCAGCACTGGAAAGAAAACAATTGAAACAGTAAGTAACTTTTACACCAAACAAACTCGCTAAAAGACGCCACATGGAATCAACAAGAGGACTATCAAAGAAAAATCTTCCAATATAGTTAATATGAACTATTTGAAAATTCAAGAATAAGTTTATGGGAACAAACATTACTTCAAACAGCATATTCTGAAAATAAGTTTAAACAGTCAACGCATAAGTTCCAGATGAGTCAAATTTCCTAGTTTAGATTCATTTTAAAACCTTATAATTTATGATTAGTATAGCGCAGCACTTCAGATATTAAGTATAAAGTCTGATAAATTTGCTGCAATTCACAAAACTTTACGAATCTGTTTCGCTCAGCCCCTCTCTACACACCCACCCACAGTCACCTGGTTATGATAAGTCTGTCCAAGTTAATCCTTTGCTGCTTGGAAATCCATGCTGTGCGGTACAGCTTTTCAGCTGTCTTCAGTACATCTGCATTGAGCCTTTGAATAAGTTGCTTTTCGGAGTTTACATAGAGTCGTTCCTGCTTGAGGTGATGAGCCAGCGTGTGAATATCCAGCTTCACCATCTTTGACGATGAGCAGACTACACAGTATTCACTGAAAGAGAGCAAAAAGTACATACAAAGGTGAATCCCGTTAATTAGCACAACTACTGAAAGCCCCAAAGCAACTAGCAGGTTATGAACCTACAAAGAACAGTAAACACTTCTTTCCCCTTCGTTATTAGCATGCGACTCTCCTCTCTGCAATCGCAGGCCCACCTCCTGATGGCCGAGCCATTCTTTCCCAACGCAGAACTTCATAACTGCCCCTTTCGCTGACCACTCGTCGCACCGCACGGGGACACTCGCACGTTACTGAGTGTCTCCGGCTGAAGCTCCTCAGCTGAGGAGGGACCGCAGCACAACGCCCTCGAGCTGCCGCACTGCGGCTCCAGCATGCGGGACAAGAACCGGCCATGGGCACAGCTCAGTGACACCAACTCAGCAAGAGCAAGGAGCCCCGTTCTGACCTGCCCGGCGAGCAGGGAAAACGCTTCTGGAGTTACGACTTTGTTCTAACATACTCCCCATAGCACAGCACCATCCGGCATTTGGATGTGCTTACAAAAACAAAACAAATGTGCTCTCTATATGTAAGAGACCCCAAACTCCTAAAACACTAATTGATCCTCTTCGCTACAAGAGAAGCAGAAGTATCAGAACGCAGGCAAGCCCAAAGCTTAAAAAGAGTCTGATGCCTTTGCTCAACTCAGTGTCTCAATGTAGCATCAGTTAACTCCATAATTAGAAAACATCTTAGTTACCAATTAACAGCTACATAAACAGAGCCCCACACCGTTCAAAACAAGATCAAGGAACTAGTCTGTCTAAAAATTAACTCTACTGAAGATAAAAACATCAGTAGCATTAATGTTAACAAGAGAAGGGCTAGAACCATGCAGATCAGATTATGTTTCTATGGAATTAATCACTGGTTTTTTTATAGGCATATTCACCACCAGAATTAAAAACCATACTAGATAATTCAGGAGGAAAGAGTTTGCTATTTAGATATAATTATGCATGTCAAAGCTGGCAAGTGATCTACTGATAAACTCTTAAAGCCAGGCTACAGTTAAACGTAAAACTTTCTTTTCACAAGCTGTAGTTACACTCATGCAGTTAGACCTATCGAAAGCTGAGATTAGCAAAGAACTTCAAGGATACAGTAATTTAGGTTTCTTTTTAAACTGTGCCAATCTCAGATAAAGAGAAACACTGATGTGGATGCCAAAGTTCTTTCAGAAAGAAATGATGGCCACTTGCAACAGATTTTTTTTTCGTAATCACAGAACTTGAAAATATATGACTATACACAGAAAATACGACTAGCAAAGCCTAATACTGTGTTTGCAAGGTAGTATTAGCTAATCATTCGACTTAGCTCCTGATACTAGCAAAATACATTCATCCAAATACACATATTGGTGAGATCTGCAGAAGTATCTTCTATTTATTTAAAAAGCTTTCAACTGTAAGGCTGTACCTAATACTTGTTCACAGTTTACCAAACCTTAACAGTCTTAGTCGACATTTCCTGCTTTAAGGCGTCTGTCTGAAGGCTGCATTTTTCTGGATAAGAAGTTAGGGCAGGTAGTTATCTGTGAGCAAATATTGGGAAGGAATGAGGGACCTGCATGGGGCACCCCTGCCTGGTGACAGCAGGTGTTCCTGAATTTTGAGACTAGACAAGCTGAAGGCAAGTCTCTAGACCCGAATCACTCATTATAAACACAATTTCCAGCAGATATGCCAAATAACCTGCTGCTTAGTGTTTCCTATATTCACAAGTAAAGATGCTTCTCTTACAGAAAGTTTCAGTCAGTGTCATTTTTAACAGCAAAGCTGTCTTCAGCATTAAGGATGGACTTACAAGTAACAAAATAAGGCTCAGAAGATACTACCACCTGCATCTGTAGGGCTAACGATACTGGTTCCACGACTAACTGGTAGTAGCCTACGGATGCGTCTATCTTATCTGCTACTGCAGAGCACACAAGAGAGACTCGATTTGGAACTGAAACGTGGGAAGTCAACGAGTACCACCGCACTGCTGAGAACTGAAGTCCACTGGGCAGGACACCGGCTGCCTGCCGTAGTTTATATCCTATGTACAAGGGAAAAAGAATCAGCAGCTTCTGCTCCCATCCACTCCCCCCAAAACACCCAAACTAATTTGACTGCTACTGATTGCTGCTGAAATCCTTTCTCTACAGAAGACAGGTCTCCCATTATCTCTCATTCACCAGATGTACATGGATTCTTGCAAATTCGGAATAATTCATAAAAACAACAGCAACAAAGACAAACACTAGAGCTGTAAAGAAGTAGACAGCTCAATATATCTAATACTTCAGCAGGCTTCAAAGTGGCTCTAGAACAAAACAAAGCAAAAAGAAAAAAAAAGGAAAAAAAAGAAACATGACAAAAAAATGCAGCAAAAGTCAAACAAGTTGAGCAAGATGCACAGATAGTGGTGGTATTGCCAGCCTTATCTTGAGAGGCCAAGCCACTGTACATTAATACATCAGTACGACACACCAACCCCTTCCTAAGAGCTCTTCCCTTTATGATCTTTAATACTTCAACTATTACAACAGTTGCACTCTCTAACTTTCACCATCCCACAGAGTAAAAAACTAATCACAACCATTAAATTATTTCACTTCGACTGAGGGTTCTGTGATCTGACAGCACCTAAGATGGTTTTTCCTATTGTCAACATGACAGAAGCTTGTTTAGAAAACCAGATAATCAATGACTTTAAGCAATTTATGTCCGATGTTTATCAAAGTCCTGGAAAACACTATATTTAATCTTCGGTCACAGAATTCAAGATTACAAAGCAAGTGGGTTTTGCACCATGGCATTCAGAAACAAGTGGCATCTCTATTAAATATTTCTGCAATCCACTTCACAGAAGGAGAGATTAAGCAGAGGAGTAAACACTTGAATGCACCAGATTCTTCTTCCTCCTTCAGTATTTCCTGCCCGGGGTTATTTGCTCCTCCCAAGTCAAGCTACACAGGATTGAACCTCCAGAGCAAGTTTGGGCAGATCTGATGCGGGCAGGGCAAGGCAAGGCAAAACTGAAATTGCTGATCTTATTTAAAAAAGGAATTGCTAAGCAAGCTTCAATAGCTTCCATGCTAATTCACCCAGATGAAAGCATCTCTGCCTTCATTAATATTTATAGTAACAACTAACAAGCCTTATTTGTTTATATAAGCTATAGCATATCTCCTAAAGTTGAGCTCAAGAAATTCATTTTTCGGTATGATAGTTCACCATGAACTGGGCTTTATCTGCTGAATTCTCCAGTTAAAACTTCCCCCATCTCAAAACACGCATACTATATATAAAATGCATTTCAAATAGTTATCTCTCAAGTTGATAAACACAAGCTGATCCCTTATTTTTAATCACTGAAACTCAGTCTCTTTTTCATCCCGAAGCACCTCAAATCCACCACAAAGAACTGCTGTACAGGGACCGCGTATTCCCTTCAGGACCCGGCCAAAGGCCACAGGACCTCGGAGAGCCAAGGGGAAGGAAAGGGCACGCAAAGCCCTTACTGCAGACAGGGTTGCACTGGGCAGCCACCGAGACCCAAGGCGAAACAGGGTACCAGCATCATCAGCACCAGCTGGCTTCCTTCCTCCTACACTTCAGAATTTAGACCAAGCCTGAAACACAAGAGACTTAATGCAAACACAGCCCTGTACCTATGAAAGTCACCAGGTTTAACTTCAGCAGTTCCACATCGCAAATCGTCTATGATGTATTAACCATCTCTTTGCCATCACTTCTTTCTTACTTCATCTGCATGAAACTACTATACTGTCTTGCAACAAAAACTTCTGGAGAGTTTTTAAACAAATATTGGAATATATTCAATATTTTGGAACCCTCCCATTGCAACGGCAACGTAGAGGCCTGTTTCTCAGAAGCAGAAGCCATCATCCTGCTTACTGCATTTTTACAAAGCGCAGTGTTGAAGATCTCACGCGTGGTCCTTGTCGCCCCCTCACCATCAACTGGAGCTTCTACTCGCAAGGCGAGTGCGGTGCCCACAAAGTGTCCTACCTAACAGCAAACGCAGCCCCGCGCGCGCAGCTGGAGGAGCTGATGCTAACAGCGAGGAAGCTCCTGCCTTCACGAGAATCATGACTCTGCAAGAAAAAAAAGGCAGAGCGGCGCGTGCTGCAGCCGCCGGCACCCGGGCTCCCGCGGACACAAAGGAGGAAGCCGGGCCGCTCCGGGCCGCTCCTCGCGCTGCGGCGCGGGAAGGGCCGGCACCCGCGCCAGGGCGCTCGGCGCGGAAGGGCCGGGGCCGCGCGAGCCCCGCGCGGGCCGGGTCGGGGGGCGCCGGGGCCGTCCCGGGAACCCGCGCTCGTTCGCGGCCTCGCGGGGCGCCGCGGCCCGGCTCGGCTCGGCCCGGCCCGCAAGGCGCAGCGGGGTCGGTCAGGCCGCGCCGCGCCGGCCCCAGCCCCGCCGCCCGCCCCGGCGGCCTCCTCCGCCCGCCGCCCCGTGCCGGCCCCGGCCGGAGCGCGCCCCTACCCGGCCAGCGCCCCGGTCCCGCCGCCGCCGCCCGCTGCCGCTGCGGGCCGAGCCAGCGCGCGGCGCCTCGCACTGCGCAGGAGCGCCCGCCGCGCCGCCGCCTGGGACATGTAGTCCGGCCGCCCGCCGGGCCGCGCGGCGCCGCCCCGGCCCCGGCCCCGAGGGCGGCCACCTCAGCGGCCCGGGAGCCGCAGCCCCGCGCCGGCGACGGCGGCGCCGCTTGGCAGCCCCCTGCCCAGGGCTCCTCGGCGGCCCTGGCCGCGAACAACCGAGCCCCGCAGCCCAGGGCACGTGGAGCGGGGGCGCTGCGGGTCCCGAGCCCGGCCCGCTCCTCTAGCAGCGTCCCCGCTGCTGGCGCGGACGACTTGTAGCAGCCCCGCTTCCCGCGCCGCTGCGGGCCGGCAGCTCCGCTAGCGCAGTGACCCGGCGCACACGCTCTCAGTTTACACGGGAATGGGGGTCTCCGCGGCCGCAGCGCGGCCCTGGCGCCCGCCGCGCTGCCGACGCAGCGGGTGCTGCTCCGCGTCCCCCCTGCCCGCGCCAGGCCCCGGCGGGCAGCCCTCCTGGCACAGGCCTCCCCAGGGCGCCCGCAACACGGGCTTTATTTAGCACCGCTAACCTGCCCATTCTGCACATTTTCTTCCCAGCTCCTATCTATTTTTGGAGGCGCCTGGTTTGGAGGAGGAACTACATGGGCGAAAGGCTGCTCATCTCTGAACTGAGGAACAATTTGGAAAAGACGTTTTTGTGACAGGAAATTACTCGCTGATGGGAAGAGCAAGTGAAACCTCCCGTGTTTATTGTGCTGCATCTGTGATGGGGGCCTATTTTGTCACATTAAAAAAAATCATCCGTTATATAATCCTGCTACTACAGGGTTCGTCTCTGTTGAAGATGCCATTTGGATGACCAGCACTTATCTCTGGGACATTCCAAGATGTATCCTGCCTTCCATTTCCAGCCTCCCTAACAGGTAAGATCCCTATACGCCAGTCATAGAAGCGGATCAAAAAGCACAGTGTTGTTCTGAGGTGGCTACGCTAAACGTGAAAAGACTGCCCTGTATGGAGCAATCTAGGGTGGCCAATAGCAACTGCTTAATAATAGAAACCAACAGCTACAACTTGAGACTAAGACACGAGTCATGTATTGCAGCATCAGGATGATTGTTACTTTGCCCTTTTTCACCTCACACACATGATTCTCAAAAACATACGAACCTTACTGACTGCTCATGTTATAGATGAGCCTTATACAACTCTACAGTGGAAAAAGAGGCACCGAGTAACTGAATGCTAAAGTTACGGTGTGATTTATTTGCAGGATCAGGGTCGTCTACAAAACTATGACACCCAACCTAACCCTTAAGTACTTTCTCCTCAGAACACACACAAGTCAAATATACCCAGTAGAAATACCAGAGGGAATTCTCAATGGCAGAACAAAATATATTATATAGAAATGGGCTACCAATGAAGATTTTAAAAGTCTGTTGTCTCAAAATAAAAATATGGTTATGGATGCTTAAGTACCACTTTTAGTTGAACTCTGCACTTCATTGCTCAATTACAAACAGAACACCTTGTAATAGTTTGGAATATGAGGAATAATCCTAAATGCTTAATGTTACTCAAACACTGGGAATCCTCCGCAGTTCCAGGATTCGCAGAGATTGGATTGTGTATGTGGCATGCAGACCTTGAGCCTCAGTTAGCAGGGATTTAAGTAAAAAAGCAACTTCCTGAGTCACCAGAGCTGCTTTCTTTTTCTGCCTGGATTATCTGTGCACCTCTCAGCAACAACCAGCCGAACACGAGACACAAAGTTGATATTTTGTATCTGTCACTCCCCAAAGTTTTGTCTACACGTCCTTTTCTTAACTGGCAGAGTTACTACCTTGCATTTTCTTCTCTGATAAAACGCCAGAGCTATAACTTCTTTTTTTTTTTTTCTCTTACAAACAGCTCTGGAAAACTGAAATACAAGAAAAATGTTAATCGAACCCAAATACACAATGCATTAGCACATTGTTTTGTTTGCTACAACACAGCCAACTACAGCCACACTGTATTCCAGGCAGTAATGCTGAATAGCTACTGCATTTATAAAGTTGTGTCCCCTACAGAAATATGGAAAATGAGCCTAAGGTCTAGAATTATGAAACCACCTCCTTACCTGCTCAAGATTTCCAAAGGAGAAATAAAATACTTACATTACCTATGGCTCCCAGGACTCAGAGCTATACAAGAAATAATTCTCTTCCAGTGACTAAGCTCAATAATTTGCTTCAGTCACCTCAGGATTCTTAAATGGAGAAAGTCAAACAAACATGAATGCAATGCAGAAGCAATAAAAAAAAATCCATATAGAAAAAAGGATACAGAAACACATTTCCAAACAGGGCTAACAGCAGCAAGATCAAAATGGTATTTACAGACTCATTTTGGCACCTTATCTCTCATCAGCTCTTTCCATGAGGGCTCTCTCTGCGTTATGAAGGAACCCAGCAGCTAGGCCGGGCACAACTCATGAAAGAGGGTGTTTTACGGTGCTCTACATGTGAACAAAGGCGCCCGAACATAGCCCCGTCTCTCTCACTCATGATTTATAATTATACACATTTAGCTTAGATCTAGTATCACCCAAAGGTTATTAACAGCTTCAATTTCTCATTTTATATCACTATTACTTTCTCCACACAAGCTCTGCGCTGGAGTTTTCAGTGGGAACCCCTACAAAGGCAGGGCCGCGCAGGCAGGCGCCGTGGGCACACGTGCTACTGTGGCAGGTACAAGGCAGGCCACAGGCACGCCGTCGTCCGCCGCTGCCCGGTACAGGGCACGCCGGGGGGCAGGGCCCTACCCCGTGGGGGTCAGTGAATCCGCGCCACACAGAGCAGGGACGATGGCCCTGGATAGGGCACATGGCCGCGGGGAGAGGGGGGCGCCGGGCTGCGGGTACATGGGGGAAGACAGGGACGCCGGGCCGCGGCCTCGCCCCGCGGCGCCGCCCGAAATGGCGGGCCCTGACGGTAACCATAGAAACTTCCAGAAGGGCCCGCCGCCGCAGCCGCGCAACCGCGCGCCCAGCCAATGGGCTCCCTCCGCCTGGCTCACGCTCTTCCGCGGATAGGTCCGCGACGCTGGCGGCGTCAACCAATCCGGCGGCGCGAGGGGGGCGCGCCAGCCGAGTCACTGCGCCCGCCCGCTTCCCGCCAATGGGGGAAGGCCAGCTTAGTAGCAGCCAGCCAATGGGGAGGCTCCAGCGCGGGCGCCGCCGCCAATGGCGAGGCTCCACGAAGGAGAAACGGAGGGTATATAAGGGCGTGCGGCGCGGCCCAGGCGCTCAGCGGCAGTTGTGGCGAGTGGCGGCTGTGGTGAGTGGCGGCGGGCAGGACCGGGCCGGGGGGGCTGGGGCCTGGCCGCGCACGTGGCGCCTCCATTTTGTGCCGGCGGCGCCTCCTGACCGCGGCTTCTCCGTAGGGCGGCGGCGACGCGAGAGCGGGCGACATGAGGCGGCTCCTGCTGGCAGTGCTGTTGCTGGGCGCCGTGTGCGCCGACGACGAGGAGAAGAAGGAGGATGTGGGCACGGTGGTGGGCATCGACCTGGGCACAACCTACTCCTGGTGCGTGGGGCGGCCGGGCCGTGGCGGGTGGGCGGCGGAACGGCCTGCGGCGGCGGCCGGGCCTTGGAGGGGGGGAGGGGAAGGGGAGCGGAGCGGCCTGGGGGCCGCGGGGGGGCAGCGTCCCCGGTGCGTCTGACATCGCGACCCCCCCGCGTTGCTGCCACAGTGTCGGCGTGTTCAAGAACGGCCGCGTGGAAATCATCGCCAACGACCAGGGCACCGCATCACGCCGTCCTACGTGGCGTTCACACCCGAGGGCGAGCGTCTGATCGGGCGATGCTGCCAAGAACCAGCTCACCTCCAACCCGAGAACACTGTGTTTGATGCCAAGCGGCTCATCGGCCGCACCTGGAACGACCCCTCGGTGCAGCAGGACATCAAGTACCTGCCTTTCAAGGTGCCCACAGAGCTCGGGAAAAGTGGTGGGGGTGGGGGGGGGGGAAAAGTTGGAGGGCAGGGGGAGGCCTCTCCTCAGAGGAGCGTTTGTCAGTGCTGCCCTGTGTCACTTGGCTAACGAAGCAGAGCTCAACATTTGAGTCGCTCTGCAGATTTGTAGCCTTGCTGAGATGTGCTGTGGTGCAGTGAGGTGGCACAAGGTTACGAAAGGCTAGCATTCAAATTAATGGTCATTGTTGAGGGTCTTTAATTCTCTGTAAGACCAAAAGTATGTAGTTTTCTACTAAGGAAAAAAATCATGAACTGCTGGGATGTGACATCTAGTCTGTATTTCTTAGGTTATTGAGAAGAAAGCCAAGCCCCATATACAAGTGGATGTTGGTGGTGGACAGACAAAGACATTTGCTCCTGAAGAAATTTCTGCTATGGTTTTGACAAAGATGAAGGAAACTGCGGAGGCTTACTTAGGGAAGAAAGTAAGTAGATAGATGTTACTTGGGAGAATTTAAAGCAGCAGTTTTACAGAACTAAAAGATAGCTGAGTCTGTGGACTGACCATGCGCTTGTAAACTCCTATTCTCATTTTCTGTGGTGCAACCCAATTGCAAGGGCTTTTGGGGTTTTTACTTCTATTTAGAGATGAATGAACTACTTCCATTAATGTTACCAAGGTCACCTCTAAACTAAACTTCCCTTCATTTTTTTTTCCCTTATCCAGGTTACCCATGCTGTTGTTACAGTGCCGGCCTACTTCAATGATGCTCAGCGTCAGGCTACAAAAGATGCTGGCACTATTGCTGGATTGAATGTGATGAGAATTATTAATGAGCCGTAAGTGGCCTTAAATATCTTGAAAGGAGGAGGGGAAGGTGGTGGGGAGTAGAAAGCCAAGTTTAACTTGACTATTTTCCATACAGAACAGCTGCTGCCATTGCTTATGGATTGGACAAGAGAGAGGGTGAGAAGAACATCCTCGTATTTGACTTGGGCGGTGGGACTTTCGATGTCTCCCTCCTCACGATTGACAATGGAGTCTTCGAAGTTGTGGCTACTAATGGAGACACTCACCTGGGTGGAGAAGACTTTGACCAACGTGTTATGGAGCACTTCATCAAACTCTACAAAAAGAAAACTGGAAAAGATGTCAGGAAGGATAACAGAGCTGTACAGAAGCTAAGGCGGGAAGTGGAGAAGGCAAAGCGAGCCTTGTCATCTCAGCACCAGGCCAGGATTGAAATAGAATCCTTCTTTGAAGGGGAGGATTTCTCCGAGACGCTCACAAGGGCCAAGTTTGAGGAACTCAACATGGTAAGTGTCTAAAGGTAGCTGCACTAGCTTCGTTCTAAACTGGCAGTGTGCGACTATGGGGGTGTGTTGCATTTCATAGTGCAATCTTGGTTTTGAGCAGGGTATAAATCTGTTAATTTGAAAGAAGTTACCCTCTCCCAGGGTGACTGGGGAGGAGGAGAGTTACTGGTTTAGATGGTATTCTGTAACTGTGGTTCTCTGTACCTTAAGTCCACAATTAAATGTGGGGAATACAGTCTGAACTGTCCTCCTCTTCCTAGGATCTCTTCCGTTCTACTATGAAGCCTGTTCAGAAAGTTCTGGAAGATTCTGACCTCAAGAAATCTGATATTGATGAGATCGTCCTTGTTGGTGGCTCTACTCGCATCCCTAAGATACAGCAACTTGTCAAAGAATTCTTCAATGGCAAGGAGCCTTCTCGGGGCATTAACCCTGATGAGGCTGTAGCCTATGGGGCAGCTGTTCAGGCTGGTGTTCTCTCCGGGGACCAAGACACAGGTAAGTAACTATGGGCCCTGAATTGTCAGTACTGCCTGTTGACACCTATGCTGTATGGGGAGAGCTGAATTATGTTCCCTTTTCCAGGCCTTAGAATCCTAAGGCTCCTTATGGGCCAAGTCCACAGTGGTAGGACATTGTGCCCTGTCAAGAGGAACCTGGGGCTTTATCACAGTCTTAACCTTGATCCATTTTAGGTGACTTGGTCTTGCTTGATGTGTGTCCTTTGACACTTGGCATTGAGACTGTTGGAGGTGTCATGACTAAACTGATCCCAAGAAACACTGTTGTTCCCACAAAGAAGTCTCAGATCTTCTCCACAGCTTCTGACAACCAGCCAACAGTGACCATCAAGGTTTATGAAGGTAAGTGTTACCTGTGACAGGTCATGTGAGCAGCTGGAAAATGTCTTGGCACTTGTGCATCCTACTCCCTTCTTACAAAGGCTGCAGTGTGTGTGTGTTTGCTAATCTCCGTGTCCTTGTGGAGGCAGGGCATAGCACCAAAAGCTGTTAATACACTTTCAAACATGTTCATTTTTCTTATGGAGAGTTTGGAAAGTCTTTCTGTGGGAAATGGTATTGTTGGTGTGTAAAGAGATTGGAGTCTGTTGCAAAGTTTAAATTGACAAATAACCTGTAGCTTAGAGCTCATATGCTCCAGAAAAAGGGTAAAACACATGGGCAAGAAAGTAACAACTAAGTGTCTCCTGCAGGTGAGCGTCCTCTTACCAAAGATAACCATCTTCTGGGAACTTTCGACCTGACGGGAATCCCTCCTGCTCCTCGTGGTGTCCCACAGATTGAGGTTACCTTTGAGATAGATGTGAACGGGATCCTCCGAGTCACGGCTGAAGACAAGGGCACTGGGAACAAAAACAAGATCACAATTACAAATGATCAGAATCGGCTGACACCAGAAGAGATTGAGAGAATGGTTAATGATGCTGAGAAGTTTGCTGAGGAAGACAAGAAGCTTAAAGAACGTATTGATTCCCGGAATGAGCTGGAAAGCTATGCCTACTCCCTGAAGAATCAGATTGGAGACAAGGAGAAGCTGGGTGGCAAGCTCTCCTCTGAAGACAAGGAAACAATAGAGAAAGCAGTAGAGGAAAAGATTGAGTGGCTTGAAAGCCATCAGGATGCTGACATAGAAGACTTCAAAGCGAAAAAGAAGGAGCTGGAGGAAGTCGTTCAGCCAATTGTTAGTAAGCTCTACGGAAGTGCAGGCCCTCCCCCTGGTGAAGAAGAAGCAGGAGAAAAGGATGAATTGTAGATACTGGCATCTCTGAATGTGGTGTGTGTATATATATTGGACTCAGGAACACTTGTTTAAATATGAACTCTAACTTGGAATGTAACTCTGAATCTTCACTCGTGAGTGGAGCTGGAAATGCTAGCCCGAAGTGGCTGTTTACTGCTTTTCATTAGCAGTTGCTTGTTGTTGGGGGAGGGCAGGGTAGCGGGGGGAGTGTAAATGACAAGGGGGTTTAGAAGTATCCGCAGTGGAAGTATTCTATTTAACAGCTGGGTCATGTGCATTTGGTGTAGAGTTTTTCTACCTGAAGTGACCACAATAAATTTGTTATTTACACTGGATTTTGTCCTAGCTTGTTTTTTCCTCTTGGTAGAAGTAGCTGGTGTTGCTACACACCTTGTAGATATGTGTTACTTTTTGATCATATATTGCTAGAGTAACTCTTCACCATGAGGACTTCTTTTTTCCTAGAGTACTGCTTTAGTTTAGTTAGTACAGTTCTCAGACCTTAGATGATTCATCTAAGCAGAAACTTGGATCATAGTCCAGCCATTTAGATAGCTGGCCCTAGTCTGCTGGGGGAGAGGTGACAGTAAGTGGGTAGAGATCTGATATGGTTTCAAAGTGTAGTTTTAAACTTTGTATTACATAATTCTGAAATACCTCTAGCTTAAAAGCTAGTGTGTAGTAAGAGCCAGCTTTTAAGGCTTCAGTTGCTGCCTGAGGTATCAGGTGTCAGTCCTGTCCTATTACAGTGCCTTGAGCTTAAAACATTACCCTAAACTTCTTAGTTCTGCAGGACAGTTCTAGCTCTTCATCTCTGGCCCATGTTCTGAGGGCAAGGAAGGAATAATCCCTGTGTGCAGAACTCTGCATTTGCCACCCTTGGCAAAAGAAAACTGCTTTGGCTGCAGGTGTGTGTAGCCTTGTGCTTAAACCCAGCTCTACCTGCATGGTGTAAGAGCAGGTTCTGCTGAGGGGAGGAGGGTCACTCCTTGGCACTGCAGCCTCCCTCAGGCCTTGTTTCCTTCCCCCTGGAACTGCCCTGTGGGGGTAGAGGCTCTTGCTCCCCAGCTGGGACATACCAAGGATGTGGAGCCAGAGCATGCTGGAGGCATCAGCACCCGCCTGGGAGGGCAGGAGCTTTATTGAAAACTTCAGTTACAGCCGCTGCTCTGAGCAGGGCCTGGGAGAAGCAGCTGCTGCCGCAGGGATCCCGCACGCACCCGCTACTCGATGAGGCTCACGATGCAGTCGCTGTGCATCTCCCCCTGCGCGCTCATCCCTCCGAACACGAAGAGCAGGTGCAGCAGGGGCTCCTCAGCACCCGCCGCCTCCTCGGTGCTCTGCAGCAGGTCAGCCGTGTCGCTGCCCAGCACTGCTGCTCCCTTCCCTGCTTCATCTGCATCATCGCAGCTGGCACGAGTGTGCCAGGGAATGACGCACATGGAATGGTCCAGCCTTGCTGCGGGCAGCGGGGACTCGAACTGCAGGAGTGTCCATTGCTGCTGCTCTGCGGGGCAGGAGAGGGAGGACAGCTTCAGTCAGACACACCTGGAACGGGAGCAGCAGCACCGCCAGTCACGGGCTACTTCGCTACTACATTTACTGTATCTTTACAAAAAGTACTAGAGCTAAGGTCAGCATTACTTTAGTATTACACTGGCGTAAAGAAACTAAGATGAAACTGAAGGGCAGGGGTAGTATTTCAGACAGAGTAGTATTTACCAGTGCACAGCTACGAAAGGCCCCCCTACCTATGTGATATTTGTACGTAGTATCCAGCGCCCCGGTTGGATCCATCCCACCGAAAATGTACAAGTGCTCTTTGAACGCGGCGGAGGAGTGAGCTGCCCGTCCTCCTGGGACGTCGCCCGTAGCCGATATCTTAACCCACTTCATGTCATCTGCTGGAGAAAAGCAACACGTAGCGATGGCCATGCTTTACAAATGAAAAATAAAAGCCCTGTTTTTAAGTGTAAATGGGATAACAATACATTTCAGGGAAACTACCCCAATATTTGGTTTTCCTTTATTTTTAAAAAGAGGGTTCACTGTAAGGCTTTGCTTTCCAGAGTTCACACCACAAACACTGCTCTTTCTTTTAGAGAGAAGCATCCAAATTCAGGTGCAGGCTACTGGATACTGCTCTGCAGGAGGAGTGTGCGGTTTTGTGTAAAGCTGAACAAGAAGTGACAATATTCACAGACATTTCCTCCTGAGGAGGAGAAGGTGGTTTCCTTCCCATGAAATGGAGCTGCCCAGCTTTAATTAAATTAACTCTTTTCACATTAACACTTGCGTCTCTTATATCATGGACAAAACAGTGTAATGGAGGCTTTCACACACTGGGGCGGTGAGGGAGACTTCCTCCTGCCTGAGGAGGAGCGGCTGAGCCTGCACAACTCCCTTTCCGTGTGCTTACCTGGGTAGAAAGAGCAAAAGAAGAGTACCTCATCCCGCGTCCTCCTTCCTGAAACATATCTACTGCACTTAAGAACTGTCTTTTAGAAAAAAAAGGTCTCCCTGAAAGCAAAATACATTGTGCAATAGCTATTGCTCTAAGGAACCTGTAGCCATACTCACTTATGTCAATGCAGAACAGATCATTGTAAAAAACATCACCAGCTAAACCGCCATGTATAAAAAGTTTGGTCCCAACTGCAACCACCACATGTCCATGCCGAGGAGAAGGGGGATCACCATGAACATCTGGCTGGGACCAAGTCAAGGTGGCTAAAGACAGAAGTACACAGGCGTTAGGAGAACTCTGGAAGCGCCGGGGCCAGCAGTGCTGATGCTTCCCAGCATGTGCTCCCGCAGCCGCTCAGGAGGGTCCGCGCCCGTTATCAAGCGCAACGGAGCGCTGGGCTGGAGCTCCACGCACAGCCTGGACCCCGGGTGCAGGCAGGGCTGGCTCAGCCCGCAGGACAACCGCAGCAAAGGCTGCCAAGGGCCGGAGCTGCCCGTGCACACGCCACCCAGCAGCGACACGGCCAAAGCAGCGCCCCAGGCTCCGCTCCCTAAACCCGGGGCACAGCCTCGCGCGGCGGCCGGAGCGCTCGGGGCACCTGTGTCGAAGACGTGGAGCTGCCGGTCGGGCACAGGCTCGGCCCCGCGCTCGCCGCCGCCGAACACGTAGAGGCGCTCGCCGACGAGGGCCGAGGAGGTGTGGAAGGTGCGCGGCTGCGGCGGGACGCCCGCCACGCCGGGGCTCCGCCATGCGCCCGTGCCTGCGGAGGCAGCCCGTGAGGCTCCGGCCGGGCGGCGGGCGGCACGGCGGCGGCGGGCGGCACTCACCGGGCTCCAGCACCTGGACGCAGCCGCGGTTGCCGGCGCGGTGGGCGCCGCCGAACACCCAGAGGCGCGCGGGGCGCGCGGCGGGCAGCGCCGTGGCGTGTTCGTAGCGCGGCCGCAGCCCGCGCCACGCGGCCGGCACCCAGCGCAGGGCGCCTGCG
Organism: Tinamus guttatus; assembly: GCF_059628265.1. NCBI lineage: Eukaryota > Metazoa > Chordata > Aves > Tinamiformes > Tinamidae > Tinamus > Tinamus guttatus. The sequence goes on along the minus strand of NW_028288760.1, from coordinate 4,604,705 downwards.
GGACACGGCGCGTTGGCGGCGGCCGCGGCGCCCCGGCCCGCCCGCCCGGCCGCGCCTCACCGAGCTCCACGAAGTGCGCGTCCGCGAAGGCGCCCGCCGCGTCGGCGCCGCCCAGCAGCAGCACGCGGCCCGGCCCGCCCGGCACCAGCACGCAGCCGTGGCCCACGCGCGCGCGGGGCCGCTCCCCGCGCGGCGACAGCCGGTACCTGCGGGCGCCAGGGCGCTTAGCGGCCGGCTCCCCGCTCCCCGCGTCCCGCCCCGTTCCCCTGCCCGTTCACCAGGTCCCGTCCCGCTCCCCCCGCCCCGTTCCGTTCCCCCCTCCGTTCACCAGGTCCCGTCCCGTCCCCCCGCGTCCCGCCCGTTCCCCTGCCCGTTCACCAGGTCCCGCCCCGCTCCCCGCGTCCCGTCCCGCTCCCCCCGCCCTCACCAGGTCCCGTCCCGCCCCGTTCCCCTGCCCCGTTCACCAGGTCCCGCCCCGCTCCCCCCGCCCCGTCCCGCTCCCCCCGCCCTCACCAGGTCCCGGCGCGCGGCGCGCAGCCCCGCGGCAGCTCCGGCAGCGCCCGCGGCGTCATGGCGGCGCCCAGCGAGCACGGCCGCACGCGCTTCCGGCACCGGGAGGAAGCGGGGCGCCGGAACTGGCCGTGGCTTCCGGCTGCCGGCGGGGGGCGCCGGGCCCCCGGCGCTCTCCGGAAGTGGCGGGCTCCGCTTCCGGCCGCAGAGCCGCTGTGCAAGATGGCGCCGCTGGACCTGGACAAGTACGTGGAGATCGCGCGGCTCTGCAAGTACCTGCCCGAGAACGACCTCAAGGTGCCGCGGGGCGGCGGGCCGGGGCGGCCGGGAGCGGGGCGGCGGGGCCCGCGCTCACCCGCTCTGCCCCGCAGCGCCTCTGCGACTACGTGTGCGACCTGCTGCTGGAGGAGTCCAACGTGCAGCCTGTGTCTACGCCCGTCACCGTCTGCGGCGACATCCACGGGCAGGTAACGCGCCGCGGCCCCACGCCCGGCCCCGCCGCGGCACCCGCTGCTGCTGCCAGACCCGCGGGGCCCGGCGCCGGGGCGGTACCAACGGGGCCCGGCGCCGGGGCGGTACCCGCGATGCCCAGTGCTGGTGCTGGGTTGGTGCCTACGGGGCTGGTGCCAGGGCGGTACCAGTGGGGCCCAGTACCGGTGCCGGGGCGATACCAGTGAGGCCTGGTGCCAAGGTGGTGCCCGCGACGCCCGCTGTGGGTGCCAGATCCACGGGGCCTGGTGCCGGTGCCCGGGCGGTACCCGCGGGGCCCGGTGCCGGGACGGTACCCGCGGGGCCGGGTGTCGGTGCCGGGGCGGTACCCGCGGGGCCCGGTGCCCAGGCGGTACCCACGGCGCCGCGCTCACGCCTGTGCCCCCGCAGTTCTATGACCTGTGCGAGCTGTTCCGGACCGGCGGGCAGGTCCCCGACACCAACTACATCTTCATGGTACGTGCGCCGCGGCGCGCGGGGAGGGCTGTGGAGCTGAACGCCGGGCGCGCTGCGGCGCGCGGGGGCCGGCCCGAGCCCCGGCGTAGCCAGGGCCGCGCTGCGAGCGGGGGACGCGGGGACCGCTTCAGCATTACACTGAAACCCCAAACAACCACAGGCCGTGTCTTCCTACAGCACTGGTGGCAGGCTTCCTTTCAGCACTACATCTCTTTATTGCACTGAGAAATTGAGAGTGGATCTGTCGCTTTGCATTTTAACATGACTGTTTCTCCGTTTATCAATTTTTTTGACTTGCAGGGTGACTTTGTAGATAGAGGCTATTATAGTCTTGAGACTTTCACTTACCTTCTTGCACTAAAAGCTAAGTGGCCCGATCGTATCACACTGTTGCGAGGCAATCATGAAAGCAGGCAGATAACACAAGTGTATGGATTTTATGGTAAGTCTTTATCCAAATGTTTTCTGAGTGATGGCTAATGTAATAAACAACTGCCTTGCCTTTCCGTTTGGACATCTGATTTGGAATGCAGCAGCACATGTGGCTCCGGGGAGCAAGTGTGGAATGGGCAGAGTAAAGTTAGCTTCAGCAGAACATGTTTAGTCCAGCAGTTCACAGCTGGACTTCTCGTGCCTCAAGTCAAACCCTAATCTGACAAAGTCTTAGCTCTTCTATTTTCTTCCAGCATTTGGTTTTTTATTTGTGTTTCAGTACCATATTTGATTTTAGAGACAGAGAAAGAAAATACATTTGTACAGAACGAGCTTTGGTATCTCTTAGTGAAGGGATCCAGAAGAAATCACAAATTTACTGTAATTCTCTTCAGTTTTCACTACAGCAAAATCTGCACAATCTTTGATTTTTAGCTGTGGGAGCTATGTATTTTCAATAGAAGGCACGTGGGAGACTGCTGCTGACAGGGAATTAGCAGGAAAGCAACTGTGCTAAAAACTGTCAAAATTAAATTGCTTGGAAACTTTGTATTGCATGAGACTAATGAAATCTCAGGAAACCCTGAGAAATACCTGCAACAGCTGCCACAGACAATGTGCTCTTTGTAACATGCATTTTTGGAGGGCAGTGTGGCAACAAGAGCAAGTGTAAGTGTTGACAAATGGTTTTAGGCTCCAAAGAAATACTTTCCTGCCAAGGCTTATGGCCCGGGATTGATTACATCCACTTTATTGCCACATTTCTATAGTTTGAACTCATCTGTGTCTCCTTCCTTTCTTTTTATGCTTGCTTTCTGGTTTTACAAAGCTTAGAGATAATTGGGTCTTATTTTGCTTTCTAGTTAAACAAAACTACTGTAAATCTTATTTGTAGTTAGGAAAACTTGAAGTAGTTTTGCTATTTTCGTCTTAAATCTTCAGTGTAAAGTTGTGTAGTACAAAGATGCTGCTGGTGGAGTCAGGGGTGGGTTCGCGCGCAGCAGGGAAGCGTTGCTAAGTCGTGCTGCCCGAGGTCCTGTTTTCCTTGCGTTGCTCGAGTGAAAACGTTACCCGTTTGTGTGTGCTCCCTACTGGTGCCCCTGGTAAGACAGAGCTGCCTGCTGAGCACCTACTGGTGCTTCGGGGAGTGGTTTTTATCGCACACTTGGCTTTTCAAGTTCTTCTATAAATATTTGCCTCAGTTCTTATTACCTGAATTTCTTATGATTCATTAAGAAGAAAAAAATTCTCTGTTTAACAGATGAGTGCCAAACCAAATATGGAAATGCTAATGCTTGGAGATACTGTACCAAAGTCTTTGACATGCTCACAATAGCAGCTGTAAGTGTGAACACTGCATTTAAAAAAATATAAGTAGATTGTCTAAACGTGACCTCTTGAATCGGTGGCCCATAATGGTCACACTGGTAGTGCCCCGAGTTGGATTACAGTGCTGCGAGTTTGACACCCGTCTCCTTGTCCTCCAGTTAATAGATGAGCAGATTCTGTGTGTGCACGGTGGCCTCTCTCCAGACATCAAGACACTCGACCAGATTCGAACCATTGAGCGTAATCAAGAAATCCCCCACAAAGGCGCCTTCTGTGACCTCGTCTGGTCCGACCCAGAGGACGTCGACACATGGGCCATTAGTCCCCGCGGAGCAGGCTGGCTCTTCGGGGCCAAGGTGACGAATGAGGTAACGGTGCTGCTGCGAGCGGCTCTGCTTACGAGGGAGATTAAGGTGCTTGGCTGCGAGTTCAGTGTTTGCCCGGGAGCAGAACGGAGGTGACTGAGCTGGTCACGCCGCTGAGCGTGCTTGTGAGGAAGGTGCTCGTGCTTTAGTGGTGCTAACAGGAACCAACTTGAAAAAGGAGCCATTGCAATGTTGAAAATACAAACAAAAAATCTGCCAGCTGAGCTGATACACTTTTAAAAAGCAACATCAGTAAGTACAACGTGATCTTTAAAGGTCCCTTCTAACTTCAACCCTAAAATGAGACTAATTTTACTAGGTTTTGTGCAGACATACCTCCCTGCAGATTTAGGAGGAAAAAAAAAAGTTTATTTTTCCTGGAAAAGCAGACCTCTCTAGCCTGGACCTTGTTGATCTTCTGAGGCTTTGAACTGGCTGCATTAGGAAAGCCATGGTGTGTTGCGCTCTTACGGCAGCGTATTCAGAAAATATTAGAGCACTGTGGGCACGGCGCAGACGTAGCCCCCTTGGAGTGACCGAAGGGCTGTGTTTTGAGAAGGCCGGTCCGACCACGGCACTGCGAGCCCTGGGGACGCCGCTGCCTGGCCGTCCTGGGGCTTGGGAGCAAAGTGGCAGCCAGGGGGCTGCGGGAGGGGAAGGGCTCCCGCGTGGGGATGTGCAGCTCTTCACAGCCAGTATTCACATGCTTGTTTATTTTCTCCTTTAAATTACAGTTCGTTCATATCAACAACTTAAAACTCATCTGCAGAGCACATCAGCTAGTGCATGAAGGCTACAAGTTTATGTTTGATGAGAAATTGGTGACGGTATGGTCTGCTCCAAATTACTGCTACCGCTGTGGAAATATTGCGTCGATCATGGTCTTTAAAGACGTAAATACAAGAGAACCAAAGCTATTCCGTGCAGTTCCAGACTCAGAACGCGTAATTCCGCCCAGGACAACTACACCGTACTTCCTCTGAGACCTTTCCCAGCCTGCTGTTGCCCCTCTCCCTTGTACTATCCCCTTACAATATAGTTTTTACTGAGCACTTTGCTGCTGAAATGCTGCCTCTTGCCTTTTTTATGTTTAAATTATCTAAGTTTATTGTGTATTACGGTGTGTGTAGCGAGCTCCTTAGCTCCCCCGGCCCCCATTCGTGCTGGAGCCTTTGCGCTGGCTCTGCCGCGTTCCCGGGTTTAGCGGGAGCCCTTCCCGGGGCCGCCGTGCTGCTCCGCTCCGTGTTCCCGGCGCGCGGGGCCATTTCAGCAGCAAAGGGGCTGCCCGTTGCCGGGACTCCGCGGTTTGTACGCGCGGCCGCCGCTCCGTTGCGGCGCCTTCCTGGTGTTTTTAATAAACTCGTCTCCTACCTGGCCGGCCCTGCGCTTCCCTGCGGGGCGGGGGGCGGGCGCTGGGCGCCGGTTCCGGCAGCGGCCGCCGTTCCGCTTCCGGGCGCTGGCCTCCGGTTCCGGCGGCGGCCGTCGTTCCGCTTCCGGCGGCGGCGGCATGGCGCTCTCCTCGCGCTTCCGCCGCCTCGACGTGGACGCGGGCGGCTTCGAGGCCCTGCGCGCGGCCCTGGGCGGCTCCGCTCAGGTAGGCGGCGGCACCGAGGGCCGCGTTTCAAGGGGCCCCGCGGCTCCGAAGGAGCCGCGGGGCCCCTTGAAACGCGGCCCTCGGTGCCGCCGCCCGTCGCGGGGAAACGTTTCTAGGAGCCCCCGGGCTGCGCTCGCGGCTCCGTTTTGCCCCGGTCTGGCGTTAACCCTTGTCGTCCTCGCAGGAGGAGGCGGCGGGAATCGCGCTGAGCGTCCTCACGTCTTTTAAAAGCAGTGAGATAGAACAGGCCGTGAGCTCGTTAGACAGGAACGACGTCGACGCGTTGATGAAGTACATTTACGAAGGGTTTGAGAAGCCGGCGGAGAACAGCAGCGCGATCCTGCTGCAGTGGCACGAGAAGGTGAGCGCCCCGCGGCGCCGCGTCCTGCCCGCCGCGGTGGGATCTGCGCGGGGACACGCGGTGCTGGCGGCTCCTCCGGCCTCCCCTCTCAGCGCTGGCGCTCGTTGAGCCTTGGCCTGCTTTTCCAAGGCCGCCCTCAGCGCGGAGCGGAGGGGAGCGCCGTGAGCTCCCGTGGCGCAGGAGGGCCTGGCCATACACGTGCGGCCGAGCGGGGCTGGCGGAGCCTCTTGCTAATGGAGCAGGTAGTCCTCGGGGTGCAGAGGTTGGGCAGAGCTCCGTGCTGTTGGCAGCAGCCGTGTCCAGAACGGTTCAGTTTACACAACAAAGGCCTCCTTGCAGGCCAGGGCCACAGGGGCCACGCACTTTGTGCAGCAGCTCTTGCACGTTACCGTTCTCTTTATCCTGCAGCGGGGCCTGGGACACCAGTGCTGGGTCCTGCTTCCTGCCAGGTGACAACGGTGTGAAGTGCCCGAGCTCTTCCCCCCTGCCTGGGCTTCCAGTGCTGCACGGGCAGCTGTTCGGCGCTGTGTCATTGCAAAGCTGCTCTTTCTCAGCTACGGAAAGACAGGAACTGTGTTTCTAGAGTAGTGATTCCAGCTCTTGGGAGCTGTCACTTGTTTTGCAGAATGTTTAGCAGGGGAGGAGAAAACATGTTCTCAGGACAGCAAGGAACAGGTTTCTGCTCGGTTTCTCTTGCCTGTTTCCCATGGAGACTTTTCCGGTGTACTGCGGAGCACCAGCCCGGTTACGAAATCCCTGCCCGTTGTGCCCTGACCGGAAGAGCGAGTGCTTGGAGCACGCAGGCGCCCGCCAAGCCGCGCGGCTTTGGTGAAGCAGGCCGGGTGAAGCAGGCCGGCTGCTGACGCCTTGTGCTCGGGAGGAAAGGCCACCCGCTCAGCCCGTGCTTCGATGGCAGCGTCCGCGTGCCCGGGAGGGACGCGCTGGCGCCGCCGGCTCGAGCAGGGTGCTAAGGCAGGGCCCTTCGCAGGCCCCGCGCACGGCCCCGGCCTGCCCGCGCATCTGTGCAGGGCAGGGAGGCAGGTGCTTCTCGGGAGCACACGAGGACGTAGGAACAAGCAGGGATCCGAATTCGGCGTGAACTCAAGCACCCTTTATGGTTGTCAGCCCAAGTCAGCTAGAGAACACGCAGCAAGAAGGAACTGCCATGTGAGCGCAGGCTCTGTCACCACAGACAGCTGAAGGCAGCAGCGTTGGGGTGGAGCAGATTGTCCATTCTAGTTCCTGTTCTGTTGCTAGCAGTCAGCACAGGAAAAATGCTTTGTGGTCTTGGCTTGGTGGACGTTAGTCAATACCTACTAATGCTTTACGTGATGGAGCAGCTGGACCAAGAGAATAACCGACTCCTCGCAGGCTCGTGAGAGTCTAATCATGGAAACCTGACCCTGCAAGACTGGGTTGGTTTAGTGCTTAAATTGAAGCTGTTTAAAATGTCTTAAACACCAGCATGCACTCGAGAAAATAATAGACTTTTCCTAATGAACTCTTCTCAAGCTATGACAGCAAAAAAAAAAAAAAAAAAAAAAAAGGAGAGTAGAATGAGAAGAAAAGCCCAAGATGCCTATACACAACAAACAAGCTTTTTGGAGAAGAACCATAAATTTCTTCTCCATTACTAAGCCCCAAACTGTTTGTTCTTCTAAGATGCCTTTTGAGTGCACTGCCATGACTGTGTGTAACACCCCTCTCCTTTTGTCATCCCTGCAGGTATTAGCAGTAGGTGGACTAGGTTCCATAGTAAGAGTTCTTACTGCAAGAAAGACCGTTTAAAATGCTATTAACCTGAACCAAGATGACGATCAATTTTGGACCCAGAAGGAGGAATTAGCTGGAGTGACACTGGTCTGTGGGTGGAGAAATTGCCAGCTGCTGAAATACTGTGGCCACCTCTTCTTGGACTGCTTTTAGCTATGAAGGTGGGGAAGAGCAAACGTCACTGCTGTATGGTCTGAGTATCGATGACAGGAACCAAGACATTTACCCTGATCCCCTCTTCTTTAAAAGGCAGAGAAAAGGCAAACTCCTGCCACCTAGTCCTGTAAGTGAAGAGGTCCTTTCAGATGCTGCTTTATCGAAGTGCGGTGATACGAGAGCCTGTGTGTGCTGCTGATTTAAGAGGTAGCCGTGTCTTTGGCTGATGCAAGATTCTGACTGCGTGAAGTGGGAGAAGCGCCAAGGAGGAGGATACGGGGCATGTGGTCAAAGACCTAGCTGGAGGGTGGGCTTGGTTTCATTGTAAAGTGCCTGCTGCATTAATAAAATTCTTGATCACCTGAGTTAAGTAATTTATTTTTAGCTAAACTAAGTCCGCCGTTGATTCAAAAGCAGACCAGCACTCTACCACTTCTAAGTTAAGAGCCCACCTCTGCCAGAGTGCTCTTCAGCTCCTTACAGGAGTCATCCTCAAATGTAAATATGCTGTCTCTAGGAAACAAAATCAAGTGCTACTGCACACTGTGCCGTAGAAGCCTTTGATATAGTGCAGAATTATTCATGATTTTATTTTATGCTCTTGTTCATGCTAGGAAGTCAAGAAAATACTTCAAAACTTATTAACCTCTTTATGTATTAATTTATCCTCATCTCTAAAGGTCTAGTTGGCAGCATAAGCAGCAGCTTGCTGTGAAGGAGCGCAGGGGCTCTCCCTGATTTGCCTAGACAGAGGCACACAAGTACCCAAGGCCTCATGGTTTCCAGCTCAAGTTACAGCACCTCACGCGAGGCTTCGCTCCTGCAGCCTCCCCGCGGAGGCTCCTTTTGTGCTGGGCAGATGGAGTCTGACAGGGCAGCGGCTGGAAAGGGACTGGGCCTGGCGCCACAGGCAGCGTTGTGCCGGGAGCAGCTGGCAGGGGAGGCTCCCTTACACTCCCTGCTTGTTTGGATCAGCTGCTGAAAGCGCACTAACAACTGGCCCTGGTGAGAGGTGACTTGAGGAGAGCTTTAATGAGCTGGCTGACACACCCATTCTTACCCCAGACAGGAAGAGGGGGTTTGTTTCACTCCTTAAAATTCTCTCAATTTAAAATAGCTATAGCATCCCAGTGGAGATAACCAGAACTATAAAAGAGAAAGAAATCAAGATTAGCATTTTAATCAAAAATGTATTGCACCACAAATTTCATAGTGTTTCATAATACAATCCATATTTACAGCATAGAAGGAAAGAAATCCAATGGCCATAGAAAGGATTATGTATATCATAGTTTTATACAAGGAAAAAGTGCATTAGCGTTTTAGTATATGTATACACACCATTCTTGCTCTGATAAAGAAAATTCAACACTTACTTAACTAATTTATGGTAAGTTGATCCTGTAAGAACTTTGTGCTCTTACTTTGAAACTGTGTTAGTATATAAATATTCTGAGATTTATGTATTACTGTTTCTTCTAGGTCCCCTCTACTGCTTTCCTTACTGTTCAGCAGTAACCTTTCAAACCAGGATCAACTTAAACTCATTAGTCATTGAGCAGCATCAGCAAGAGCAGATGAAATCCTGTCCCTTGGTCTCGGGCCCCGCAGAGGTAGGGCAGGGCCACGGGGATGTTCCAAAGAAAAGGATGGGCACAAAGTCTGGGCCCTTCCAGAACGCACAGCGTCATCCTGCCCGCTCGGGTTCGGTATAGGAGCACTTTGTGCAAATCCACTTTTGATTGTCTGGTTGCACGTTAAATCAGGGTTCCCACACCCCTCCTATTCTATGCAATTAAGTGCTGTGAATCAAGTCACTAAAGACTGTCTAAGAAGCTTCAGCATGCTGAAAAGTCCTGTCCTTTCTTCCCTTCCATTTAAATAAATACAGCCTGGTTACAAACTGAGGAGTGTCACTTTTGTTACAGTAATAACTGCTCTGAGCATCTGTGCCTGGCTGCTTCCTGCAACGGGAGGTGAGCTCCGCTGCGGCCTGGGCCCTGCGGGTCTGTGCGGCGCGGCCGCGCGCACGCTGCCCAGCACCGCGGCTCTGCCGCCACCCACCGCCTTCCTTCCCACCTCGGCGGGCAAAGCTAGGTTAAAACCATCAACAGGGACTGTATCTCCACTGGAGCACAGCCTGAGTTCAGGATATTGAATAAAAATGTTTCCAGAGAATTACCAGAATTGGAGTCTTCTCACTGAATGCCATGCATTGGTTTGTTGTTTGTTTTTTGAAAATACATTTTTAAGAAGTCAGAATGGCTGCTGCTTCCCATTTTCATCTATTTTTATGGTTAGTTCCTAAGGGCAAAATTCTGCTCATAGTCCTTGAGGACAGTCCCAGCTTGGTCCTCTTTTCCTAAGGTAAAAGCAAGCAGGCTACTGGAGCCAAGATCCATTGAATAACAGTTCAATTTTGCTCTCACGAAAACCAGCCAAACAAGAACTCATAGGCAGTGTTCCTTTTACCCTGTAGTTAGGACACAGTTAATATTAATAACCCACTACAAGTCCCCAACAGCTCTTCTAAGCATCAGTATCTGAAGTACATAAAACCACAACTAAAGATGCAGGTACTGGTCATGAAAATCTGTTGCTAGCAAAACTTGCACAGGAAAGAAAAGTGTTTAGTACCAATATTCTTCACCCTTTGTTACTAGAGATATTTTTTTTTAAATAAAAAGGTATTTTCAGTGTGCATTTACAACACGAAATTCAGCTTTAAAAATTTAAAACAGCTAACTATCCCTCTTCCCCATGTTAACAACCTATGATACAGGCTAGTAGATTAAGTTTTAAAGGCGACTGAGTATTAGGTACTATAATTAAGACCATTTTAAATATTTTTCTTTAAGAAAAGTAAAATCAGACAACTCTAAAGTTGTGCTCTCAAATTAAATAATCATCATCAACATGCAGCCTTCGGGACTGCAGGCCAGGATATATGCACCTTAAATTACACAGTGATATGAAAAAAATGCAAACTACTAGTTATGTCAGTATAACAAGGCAGATTTTTTTTTTTTGGTTAAAGTTCCTGCTCCTGTTCTTTGAAAGGCTTTTCAAACCGTCAGAAACTGAATACAGTCCTTTTCATTGCTTACTTTCCACCGCGAGACAAGGAAGCTTTACTGTACCAAGAGTTACTCGACTCTGGCGTTTCATAACAGAAGTTGGAATCACCATAACAGATGCAAATGTTAGAAGCTTGAACTGCCAGCACCAGTGTTAGTGAGGTCAACATTACCCTTTGGTGCCAAGAAACAAACCGATGGGCACAAGGAGCTGACTTCATTATGAGACCGTCGAGACGACAGTCCCCAGATCCAACCCAGGAGAGGGGTTTCGGTCTGTGGTGAAAATTCTCCTTGCACAGTTTTACCTTTGTAAACAGTATCAAAGTTCTTGTACAAAATACTGCAATGACAGTGATTAAGACACACCTGAATTCGGGTGTTGAGTGTTCTTTTCACAGAAAATAAGCGGCTAGATGCTGACTGCCAGTTTTCAGATTCCCTTAAGACCATGGTGTCCTTGGGCTCGAGATAGATGGCCGGATACTGCCTCTAGGAGATGGCTTTGATCCAAACCACGACATCTGGGATAGGAAATCACAACATACATTAGGGTAATTTCCCACTTTTAGAGCAGCTGAACATTTGAAGAAGGATTACACATGCATCTCCCCATCACTTGATGGAAACAATTCATAAAACATACAACACTGCATAATGTAGACTAAAAAAGACTAAGGAACTGAACAGTTTCACCCAAATCTGAAAGAAACAGGATCCTGCTTCTGTAAGTGAAGAACACTGAAGATAACATTTATGAATATTCCTTCAAAATAATTAGTCCTTTAATCAAAGTACCTGTAGCCAATTTAATATGAGCGGTTTCTGAGCAAGACGGCAAGGAATTTTCCTTCTCTCTCACTCCTGTATACTGAACATGTTTAACTTACTGAGTTGAAGCAGCACTCACTGATAAACACACACCAATAACCACCTATCCGGGGGCATATGAAACATCTTGTTTTATGCAACGGAAAGTAGAAACAGATCACATGTCTTAAGCCCAATATCAAACCACAAAACCAAGAATCTCGTGTCTTACTCTTAAATACAGACTGTCCTGAAACGAGCTTCCAGCTACACACTCAGACCCGAGTCCACTAGGCAATAGCGTGCTGCTTTTCTGAAAAGCAGCACTAGAAAATTACACTATTTACCTTATTGAAATAGACAATTTCCAACATGCATATATGTTATCAGGACACACCTGAATATTAAATGTTATTGTGGCTAAAGTTTGAGGAAAAAAAAATACTTTCCACGATTTTCCAGCATCTAAGAACTTTTGTTCTTTTTGCTTTGAGTTTTACAAGTAGAACAGAATCCTTACCTTGTATTCCAAGGTTTCTTTAAGCATATTTTCTTCCTCTTGTGAAAAATTCAGTAACACAGATACAGCTTTAATTAGATGGAATGCCTGAAAGAAACCACAGGAGTTGGCTGGTTAAGATGCTCTCGGTCTCTATTCTGGGTTATGGTGCAAACACAGATTTTCTGTAGTTTTAGTCACAGGCTTTTTAGTCACACTGTGAAGAGCAGAGCAGGAGCCTTCCCAGTTCCAATAGATAGGACAGCCTGCATGCTATTTCTTCTGCATGTGTTAACAGGCTCTGTGTTCTTTAACAGCAGTTTGTATACTTCAAGGGAAATCAAACTAGGCAGTCTAGTTTATTAGAACAAAGAAGTTTATTCCTGTAAACTTATAACTACCTTTTAAAAAATTATGATTCTCTTTCATTTAATTCATAATAATCTGTATTTCTAAACATACAGTGTCAGCTGTTTTGTTTCACTTTCCTGAAATCAACTTCTTTCTAATTGCAGAAATCAAACAGAAGTGCCCTACTTAGAACTTGTTATATCTGCATTTAATTACATGTATCTGTTGGGTAGCAGGTGGCAGCTTCTAAAAGAAGGCAGCCCAGAAAGAGCAGTTAGCAAACATCTTTACCTCTGATTCCCGGCAGGACATGAATTTTAGTACAACATGTTTAAGGTATTCAAAGTTTATCTCCCTTGAGTCATTTAAATCAGAGTTGTTTGTGACAGTCACAGAAGCATTAGGCACTTCAGAATTTGTTTTTTCACGTACTTCAGGTCCCTCACCATCAGGCCTTATTTTCTAAGAAAGAAAGAAAGGAAAGGAAAAAAAAAGAAAAAAAAGAAACAAGAAAAATAAACTGTATTGTAGTCTGCGTCAGTTTATCACTGGGAGAGAATTCAGGTATGAGGTATCTAATACAAAGGGTTTGTATCCACACAGTGGATATCAAGGAGCAGCTTCTCATCCATCATGGAATCAGTGAAGTATTCTCTCCTCTCCCTGGACTCCAAGGCAGAAGCTGGTTGCTGCTAATGTTGCACATACAGTACCCAAACCAGCATGGAACTGGGTCTAGGACAGAAACTGTCATCTGACAATTCACCACAAACCTGTGGTAAAGCACCTTATGTGCTTTACATGGGGGCTTTCTGCAAAACAATTCTCAAGTTCAGAACAAAAAAAAAAAAATCACAATATCAAAATATTTTCAAGATTTTTTTTGTCTTGTTTTGTTAGATAGTAACTATTTTTTTTTTCCTCAGAGAAGAAAACTGTTTTAAGAGAGATTAAAGAAGATTTTTCCCCAGGACAGACATCATTCCCATGGTAAAACTCAGCTGAATAGCAGCTAAGTATCAGCTATCACCAGGTCTTCTCTCTGGTATTAAATGCTCCATGCTACCAAACACGGGTCTTCTGTACCTATCTATTCCACAGCTGCAAAACTGGTAATCAAAGTAACAGTTTTCTGACTGTTTCATTCTGTGTTGCATGAACTGGTGATGATGGATACCATCCATTCAATGAATCATTCTAGATCCTTTGATATTTCTTTTCCTATATTAAAGATCCACAGATCTGCCCGCAGGAGGAAACTGCAAATATGCCAGGTAAAAATCTTACACTCTAGCTAGCAGTCAAGCTTTCAGAGCTAGTAGTACGAGTAAGAGCGTCAGTAACTGCCACCTGAAGAGACTGAAAAGCACAATCCTTACCAACTCCTTCTGGAGTGTTTTTTTGAGTTCTGTCATTCTCTGTTGTAGCTGTTTTATCATCTGTAAGGAGAGCAAAAACAATGTTGTATTTTGGTATCTTGTTTAGACCTATTCTTCCGAGGCTCCAGCAGCGCCAGTTATCAGGCTTCCTAATTACAATGGGAAAAACTAATAGTTGTTTCTGTTGTCTCGGTTTACCTTGTTTTTCTCAGTGATTTGCTGTTCCAGCTCTCTGTTATCTTTTTGAAGCTGGATGATGTCTGCAGCTCCCACCTCTCCATTTTGTTCCATCGCAGGGTTTTCTGGAGGATGTAAATGTTTATTATTCAAGGCTCTTGCTGATTCCTCTAGTTCTGAAGCCTACAAAAACAAACGAGTAAATTGCAGAGGTATCATGTCATTTGCAGCCCATGAACAGTGGGCTGTGGAAAAGCTTTGCTGCTTATTTATTTATTACCAGAACACACTAGTGTCAATCTAGCTGGCTACAGCAGTCTCTCACTGGCCTGCTTGGTGCTTTTCAGTCTCTATCTCCTTAGTTTCATAACAGAATAGACAATTTGAAGCCATGCCATCAGACGTGATAGAACTGGAGCCTCTTGCAGAATTTTATTTTTCCTAAAAGTCTGAGCAGAGCAAATTTGCAACTTCACTCACATTTCTCTCATGTTCTTTGGCCAGCTGGCACTCCTGTATCTGCAATTTCAATTCATCGATTTCCTTTCTTGCTGTTTCTTCCTTCTCTGCTGCCTGGCTCTTACTTGCTTCTATATCAGATTGCAACTGGCGCATTCGCAGCAAGAGAGCTTCGTGGTCTGAGGAAGGAAAGACCTGCTTAGTATCAGTCTATGACTCAGAAAGGAGAGGCTAATCATTCTTCATAAACAAAGCAAGTTATGGTGACAGTAAACCCCAAACTCTTCATGTTGCTCTGTCATAAAGAAAAAAAGACAATGGAGCAGTGAACTCATTTGATCTAACCTTGACTGAGTTGGTTTAGTTCTTCCTTCTTGTTTAGAAGCATGTCAGATTTTTCATGGATTAGCTGATCCTTTTCCTCTACTATGGAAGTCAGATGAGAAACCTTTAAAGCAGTCAAACAAATAAACAGAAGCCATTAATAGGATAAAATCAGAACAGGCCACAGAAGGATTTCAGCATGTCAGAGCTTCAGATTTATTTACTTATTTATTATTTGGAGGAATGGGAGAAGAATTCTCACATCATAGCTAAGGCACCGACTGGTACCTACCACCTGTATCCACAAGAGGCTGCCTGAGCTGTGCTAGGAACACACCTTGAATGGTCCATGCAGCACTGGTGTTAGATATGAAAATGCAGAAATCTCTGACCTACTCAGAGGCTCTCAGAAGACATCACCTGCACAGCACAGGCCTCATTAAAGGACAGAGATGTTGATGTGCTGCTGGGCTAAGCACTGCTTCTGGTGAGCGCCGAGCCACCGCTGCCCACGGCCTGGCAGGCAGCAGGTGGCAGCTGTGAGCGCCGCGGTGCAGAACTGCATCCCTGGCATTCCGCACCGGAACAGCCTGCGTGGATCTCCAGCAGCTCCAGGCAAATAAAGGAGCCCTAACATGGGACTGAATGTACTAACACCTGCTCAGTTGAGAGTTCCCATCTTAAACAAAATGACATTATCTACTAGGACTATATTTATAACAAAGACTATATTTATAACAAAGAACATAAGACTATCCAGAATTTACACTTGCTTTTACCGAACACAGAATCTTCTCTACCTTAGCACAAAGCTTGCAATCTTAGAGCTACTTACTTGAGAGGGACAAAGACAATGATATAAACACCAAGCAGAACAAAACCATATAAACATATATATATATATATATATTTGTATTTTAAAAGAACTCCAAACAATTCAGTGGGATCAGGATGGCTGGCCTACTAGTACTACGCACCATCTCACAGACTGAAGTGCTCTGAAAAATCTGTCATCTTTGTTTTAAGCTTATCTGTTCATCCGATATCACCTAGTCTTCCCTCAAACTGTTTAAATCCAATTGCCACGACTTGCTGTAGGTTCTTGAGCCTACAGCTTAGGAACCGCAATCGGCAGCATTCTACGCGCTCCCACCGGGGTAACTCACAGAAGTTGGTTACGTTCTTGTGTAGACACTTACACAGCCACCCTTTACTACTGCTGTCTTGAATGCTGATTATATGACTTTTATTAATGTGATTATTATGGTAATGAAGCCCAAATCTAGTCTGATTTGTGCCAGATTAATGCACCCAAGCATATTTTTACACCATGTCAATATTAACTAACCTGCTGTTGTAATTCCTCTTTTTGTTTTCGGGTTTCTTGAAATGCTTTGGCAATTTCAACACTGACAGTCTCTCTGCTGCTTAATTCCTTCTGCAAACCAAACGTAATTCAGAGGTTACTTAAGAAAACCTAAAATCCAGGGACTCTCATCTTTAAGCCTGAATTCATTATCAAGCAGAATACACGGGTTCAGTAAAAAAATCATGATTTGAGCTTCCAAATGAGACTTAGTGCTAAGCTTTTACCAATGCTAATTTAAAGCTCACAGACAGCTAGTATTCCTTAGAACTTTCCATAAACCTAAGCAGTTATATTCAAAACCTTAAAACACCTCCTGGAAAACTGCTAAAATAATTGATTTTCATTTCTCTATTATTAAAACTATTATGATATATTCCACTCTTCTAGCAGCTGCTTCTCAGTGGTAGGCAAGGAAACCCTAATATTAATTTTAGAAAATTCAGTATTCCATTTATGTCTAAATAATTTAAAGGATTACTGCTATCTGCACACGTAAGAGCAGCACAGAAACGGTATAAAAGCCGCCAAACACAACTAACACCTAAAAAAAAAAAATCTCGTTTTAGTTTAAAGTCTCTATCACAAAGTGTCTCCTTCCTACAACTGACCTTTAAATCCATCTACATTATAGTTGGAGTACTTTCAACAGTCTAAAATCATATTCAAGACTGTAAGTAAATATATTTGTGTGAAAAATAAAAGAAAATGGTGTAACTAAAAAGCCACAAATACCTGACAGATTTCCATTAATTT
This sequence comes from Tinamus guttatus, assembly GCF_059628265.1. Classification (NCBI taxonomy): domain Eukaryota; kingdom Metazoa; phylum Chordata; class Aves; order Tinamiformes; family Tinamidae; genus Tinamus; species Tinamus guttatus. The sequence continues at coordinate 4,588,042 of NW_028288760.1, read as the reverse complement.
TTTACCATTTTAGAAGTAATTCATATGATTGGAATTTGATGAAGTCTTATTCTGTTCTCATTACTGCTAATAGGATTCAAAAGCTCTTCATGCCTGACCATACGAGAATATATATTTTCTGCCTAATTTAGGGAGATTCAAGCATTCTATTTCAAGAAAGGATCAGCTATTTATAATGCTCCTCGAATGCAAACCAAGTGCCACAGAAGATTTATGGCCCTAGGTTCAACCTGGATCTATCATAATTTTAAGTACTGAGAATACACTTTGCCATTAACTGTTTCTCAAATCAAGCCCCAAATTAACCAGTCATTAACCAGTCTTACCTTTAGTCTATCCAGTTCAGACTCTTGATTTTTTAAAGAGCTCTCATACTCTTCTCTGCTTTTATTAAGATCTTCATTTTCCTTTTCCAACTGACTCTGTAAAATAAAGTTGGCTTAATTACTAAGCACAAGTATTATCATGCTCTACTTAAACAACACATTCAGTGAGTTGCTTTGTTCATATTCAGTGTCTCAAAGGATTAGATATTTTGTTACAACGTTAGTAGCTCCAAGCACAGTAGATCTACAACTTATTTCAAAATCACTTATTTTGTGAAGACACAAATGCCCCACTGAACACTGTCAGTACTTACTAGCCTGTGTTGAGTGGCTGTTTTATCAAATTCCCAGTCGGTTTTAAGAGTAGTTATTTGAGACTCCAGCCCAGAAACTTTCTCTTCATATTCATGTTTCACATTTAAAATCTGTTGCTGCATGTTACTCCTTTCATTCTCTAGATCATTTTGCTGAAGGAAAATAAGTAACACTAGGTTAATATGACAGTATTTTTAAGTTCTGATGCAAATTTAACACCATTTCATATTACACATGAACAGTGTCATGTATTCAAATACAATCATTGGATTAGGAGCCAAGTAGCAAGAAAACACAGAAATTGGGCGGCACTGGAGATGCTGAACACCAATTTGGCACTGCAGAGTACTCACCAACAACTGGATCCGCAGATCCTGCTCACCAGCTTCTTCCCTGCTCTTCTTTAATGCTTCTCTTGCAATCTGTAGATTTTGTTCCAGTTCTTTATTCTAAAATAAAATCATATATGAACTTCCTGATCTGTGGGCATCTACGGGCATGCAAAATGTGGAATGACTCTCCTTTGGGCAAGTTAAACACTAAACCCTTGAAACTACGTAAGAAGGCAGTCCTCCTGAATTGACACGTGCAGCTTTTTTCAAAAACTCCACAAATTCTCTCTCCCTCTAAGCAATGCCTGTACTTCAGCTATAGGGAAAGCAGGAATGAAATCCCTAACTTCATAATCAGCATCACTTCTCCACTCCTCAAAGAGCAATTTGTAGTGAAGGAACAAATAATACCTGTGTTTCCAGTAGGTTCACAGTCTCGGCATGATGATTTTTTTCTGTTAATAAGTGCTGCCTTGTTTCATCCAGTTTCTGCTCAAGAGTAGTTTTCTGCAGATTGTATTGGAGACAAGAATGGGGCAATTTCAGATAAAGATTATTTTACTTTAAAGCCAAGTTCATTCGCCACACCCAGATCAGGTTGGCGGGCCCTACAGGCAAGCCAGCCCAGGAAAGGGCTGCCCCCCCTTCTCTCCCCAAGAATTGGCTAGGAAAACACTGCTCCAAGCTGATTCTAAACAGGAGCATCGTGCTGGAGAAAGACCACTAGCAAAAAACAGGTTCCTTCAGTTTGCAGCTGCTTCTCAACATTTCTGAGGCTCAAGCTTTGAAAATGCAGCACTGCTTGTATACCTCCATGCAAAAATTGTTCCCTTTCCTCTCCTCATGCTTTGCAAGTCACGTTAGTAGAAAATAAACACAGAAAATCTTTACGAACATTAACCAATAAAACTCTCAAGTTGTTCTACCTCCCATGAGCAAATCCCTGGAAAAGGCTGTTCTTTCTTTTCTAAACAGGCATGTACAGTGAAGAATCTAAACACTAGATGCAGAAGGATCAATGTAGGCATCTACACAATAGCTACATTGTGTAGTACAGTGACCTACACAATTCTGTCTCATAGGCAGCAGGACAATAGACGCTGCAGGGATAAACGTGCTCACGTTACCTCATCACATTCCCTCCACGGGTAATAAGCAATGCACGTCCTAAAAGTTCTCCTTAAGATTGCACTTTTAAGCAGTCTATAAAAGTAGAACTACCTCCTTGAGAAGTTCCTGCATGTGTTCATCCCCCGAAAGATTTCTTTCTAACTTGTTTTCCAAGGTAGAAACTTTTTCCTGAAGCTGTTGAATAAGTTTATTTCTCTCATCATACTCAAGAGTCATCTGTTGGAACAAAAAAATCACAAGATCTTCTTTGTAGCCAAGCTAATCCATCATGGTTCAAGTTGAAAAAGTGTCATTAGAAAAGTCCTACCTGAAAAGACAATATGATTCCGAAACACTTTATATATTAGATGTTAAACTTCAAACCCCCTGCACATTACTCAAATACACACTCTTATATGAGCCAATACTAGATGCATCTGAAAACACTCAACCTGCTCATCCCTTCCACATCAAAGATATCCCTTTCCACACAAAGATATTATTAAATCCTCAGTTCTCAGTTTCAAATAAAGGGTGAAGCACGAACACATCTTTAATATATTTGTATTTTTACTTTGACCAATTTTTCTCTAGAAAACCAATGATAATTCCCAGAGCCATGTCTGTGAATGCAAAACTAGATCAAATAAAGTCTTTCAGATCACACATAATCTAAACAGTGATGTACCTTTTGCTTGCATTGCTCATATTCCACCTTCAGAGATTCATGCTCCACCTGTAGCATTTCCAGTCTCTTCTCACAACCAGAATCAGCAACTTGAGCCTAAAAATTTAGAAAAATTACTTGCTTGAAGCTCAGATTTCCAAAACCACATAATTAATATCTAATCCTACTTCTGCGTACAGGGAGGTCTTTTGAATCAAACCTCACTTATCTCAAACTTACATTTTGCAAGTCTACAGAGAGCTGCTGAATGACAGTTTGTAGCTCCTGTTCTCTTAACTCCAGAGTAGTGATCTTATTTTCTGCATTTATCTCAGCTGTCATTAGTTCATCTCTTCACAGAGAAAGAATAAAAAAAAAATAACATAGTGTGCCAGAAAAATAATCTTTAGAGATGATTTTGCTTCTAATAAAACTAGACCAAGCAACATCAGCAGGACTTTTTTGGCCTGTAAACAGCCACTGTCTTGATTATACATTTTACACAAAAGTAAGGGTTAAATATTAGGTACTACAGAGCCCCAAACTAGGGAGGGAAAAAAAAAAAAAGAAAAAAAACACACACATTATAACAGCCTACAAAATCCTAAACCCTTATTACTTCAATTGGCTTGAGAAGAAATAAATAAAAATCTGGCATGTACATCCATATGCTAGAAGTGATTACGCAATCAGTTTACTGCATATATAAACTGCATATATAAAAAGGACAAGAAATGGGAAATAAGTAAAAATACACAGGCAATAAATATACTGCTCCTCACAACACATGACATCCATACCTCTGTGCCTCTAGCTCCAAGAACTGTTGCTGCAGCTCTTGAAGATCTTTCCTTAGGCCTGATGATTCTTTGCTTGTTTCCTGAAGCACTTCTTTCGTGTGAACTAGTTCTCGAGCGCAGGCCTCTAGTTCCTGCTCCGTTTTGCTCAGAGATTCTTCCTTTTTCAAAAGCTGAATATTAGAACATTATCTTTGACAATACAGACTGCCCAGTAACAGTGATAAGGAATTCTCATTTAGATTTATGTCCTTTATTGAGTTATGCGCTTTAGCTAAATGAAGTAAGTCCTAAAAAATGCAATGTTGAAATAGTCTATATAACACTGTGTGTGCTCGAACTGGAGGGATATCGGTGCTCAGCAAGTCTGCACTTAAGTATGAAGGTTGACATAAATTATTGAAGTGGTACTACTAACTAGATATATTAAGAGACATTTTTAAAGTATTTTCTAAAAAAATAATCTTACCATATGTTTAACTTTGGCCATCTCCTGTTGCTGAAAGCCTTCCAATTCATCCATTTCATCTCTCTTCTGAAAAAGATTTAAACTCTGCCTCTTCATTTCTTGTAACTGTGTTTCAAGTATTCTTTTTTCCTGATAAAACAACAAAATGACAATAACAACATGCTGAATGTCTTCAAAAATCAAAGATACTTTAAAAGAGACTGAGCTAAACAGGTGCAACAACAGAAAGACTGACTTCATTTTCTATAAATAAATAAATAAACAAAATAGGTTCACTTCTGTTATGAAATAGGTATCTTACTGCAAAGACCTCAGAATAAGTCACCACCTCTTTCTTCATTCCAGACACTTCTCTGCAAGAAAGTAAACTACTCTTCCCCCTTCCGGTATCACAACACCTTTCCCACTGCAACACATCATTCTTTACTTTCCCACTCAAAACTAATTCCAGAAATATCTTCTGAAGTCTCAGGGCTGGTAATGAAAGCATATCTTTGGCTTCAGTCATTGAACAAAGCACAAATAACAAATGCGCTGAACAGAGCAAATCCCAGTAAGTATACAGATCAGTGTTTAAAAATACCAATATTGGAGCTTAATTACCTTTTCAACTTGACCCAATTTTTCCATCCACTCCTGAATGAGGAAGAAAAAAAAAGAAAAATATAAGAAAAAAATCACAATCCATTTATAGACTCTGGAGACTGCAATCACGATTTAAAAAATGAAGAAAAAGTGTACTGTTAATGGAAATGTTAAACTGTAGTAACGATTAAAAAGGAACAAATAAAAATAACAACAGAATTTAAACATAGAAAAGCTGAGGAATCATTTACGTTACTTGAACACATAAGCTTTATGCAAGTAAAATAAAAACGACAACAGTTCTCCTGCAAAGGAATCTTACAAAACCTTACAAAGGTGAGCTTAACTACATTAGAGTCTTTTGAGGACTTTTTAAAATAAAATCATGAAGAACACTCAGACCAATATCAAGCCCTACAACATTTTTATAAGATCTCCTTCCTTTGACTTCAGCAAAGCAAGCAGAGCGACTCCACCAAAATCAGGCACTCCACAGCTGGTCAAAAGCCCAGTTGCTCGACTGCAGTTATTACCTGGTCCTTCTTCTCCAAGGCCAAAGCCATTCCCTCGGCCATCTTGGCTCGGTCGGCTTGGTGAGCTTCATTCTGCTCCTGAAACTTCCTCATGGAGGCTGCCAACAAAGAATCACCAGCTTTATTACAAACCCACCTTTTAAAGCACTTCTCCATTCCCTATACATTCTTTATAACGTCAAAGAACATCTTATCTAGGTAACCAGCCCCACTGTGGCTCTCTAGCACTGCTCCTGTGCCACTTCTTATATCCCATTGCACATTTGCTTGCCAGAAAGAAGATCCAAGTGCTGTTCCTCACTGCACTGTAATAACGCTGAGGGTTTTTTTAAAAAAATCTATCCCCCATATTAGCCACAAACTTGGCAAATAGACATTATTATGACAACTTTGCTTAACAGCCAAATTGTAACTGTGGCTTTTTTCCACATTGTAAATAAGACAAGCACTTGGACAAGCACTCCACTTCACTGCAACCTATAGGTGCACAGTTTGAAAGAAAATATAGTTTTAAAAAAAAATACCTATATAAACTCATTTCTTTCCATCTGCACTTAAACCATAACAGTTTTCAACTTAACAAAATATATTTTTAAAAAAAGTACATACAATCCTGATGCTTTTCTAATGCATTTTCAAGCTTCTCTTTTATCTTCTGCAAGTTTCGGATCTGATCAGCATAATCTTGTGTGAGGAGGAAGAGGCACAGACCGGGAATGGACAGACATTGGGGAAGGACATGAAAAAAAAAAGGGAAAAAAAAATAAAAAGATGAGTGGGAAACAACAATGATTTTCTTAACTAGAAAATCATTCCTGTTGAGAAAAACTTGGGTGACTGTAAAAACGAAGACAAACAAGTCCCGTCTATGCTGTCTGTAGGGTATATGGTTGGCAGAAACAGAGGGACCTGGCTTAGGTGTGCTAGTTACACCAAGAAGGGCAGTAGAGCTGGTAACAGAGAACAGACACTATTCCCACATTTTACTTCGTTCAGTAGCAGCAACCTAATTTTAATTCTGTTTAGAAAAAGTCTCTCTCAAGAGTGAATGAGAAGACAAGGGGATTCCAAGCAGCTTGTCCCTTTGTTCCATAGCACACTCCAACTGGGACTCGGATCCGCTCCACACAACAGGGACGGAAAGCAGCGTCAGAACAGAGGCCTTACTAGACTTCTGCAGGACTAGGCATGGCTGCTGGAAGAAAAAGCAGTTACCACATTGCTTTATGCCAAATCCTTTGCTTTTTCTTCATTTGGGAGTTTATCTTTTTGTGGAGTGTTTCTGTCAACATCAAAAAACATAGATCTTAACAGAAGGGAACTCGTACGTTTTCTGACTAAGTAAGAAAAAATGGAGGGGAAAGGAAGATAGCATCCAGCGAAGACTCTTTCTGTTTGAAACATGGGGACAGAAAGCTATCCCAACTGGTCAAAGGAATCACAAAAATGTTGCCAAGAAAGCAGTAGAAAAAAGTCAGTCAATAGTCACTATGCAGTTAGCTTTACTGGAAGCTACCTAGATGACAAGCAAACCATGCTGTTACAAATTAGAATTTTTCTTAAAAATAAATAAATTGAAACATTTAAGTTCAAAGGAAGAACATTCTCTAAAATAATAAGGTTTTATACAAATCAAGACACATACCAGACAATTTGACCTCCAGTTTTCTTATCTGTTCATTTCTTCTCAACAGCTGGGATGAAAGATCCTCTCTAGAGCTGCTTCCATCAGAAGCCTCAATAGAAAAACAAAATCAATGTAAATTACAAAACTTAGAAAAAAAAAAAAGATGTTGACATTAACTAACTTTAAAGATAATAAACACTATCCCACCTAGGAATGAAGCGCTCTTTTTTCACAAAGGGAGAGTAGCAATAGCACAGCAGAATGTATACAAGATGCTGAAGAAGAAAAAGAGCAAGAGCTTAAATGGTCAGCTCTCTAATTAGGGCCTGTTCCACTAAATAGAAGACTTTTAAAACCTATAGCTGCAAAGTGTTTCTTCAAACCGACCACTGAGGAGACAGCAAATCAAATAACCGGGAAAATGAAAAAATCAGGTTATACAGTACAGATTAGGGGCTGGGTCCCAGTGAGAGGCCTCATTTTGGAAAACCAAGTAACTGGAAGAAGGAAAACTTGAATAAACTCCCCTGACTGCTCATGCAATAGTCACTCCATGCAAAATCCACTACATAACTGATGTACGATTCGCTACGTTTGTTTTCTTTCTCTACAAAGATCAACAATGGGATCCATCAAAAGGGAAGTGCTATAACAAGCCATTCCTGAAGGCAGAGATTTAATGTGTGTGTGTGTCTGTCTGTGTGTACGATCATAACTACGCACACAGTGAATCACAGAGGCCCCGCTGCCCTAGGGCGCCGCAGCGCGTTTCAGCTGCTGGCCCCTCGGCTGCTGCTGTGCTGTGACCTGGCCCAGAAACACGACAGCCATCAAAGAGCGCCAGCGTCACAGGGTGTCATTTCACCTACACGCAGCTGTAATTACACAGCTTGCTTAAACAACGCTTATAATGAATCAGAGTTTAAACAAGACGTTGGAGGAACCAAAAGTTTTACTTGAATGCAGCCAAACAGAACGCACTTCCTTGGCTCAAGCAGCAAGTGCCTGACATGGGGCACAATCCAGCTCCCTTTCCTGCTGCTTCAGCAGTTACTGACAGCTCTGTAGGTGACAGCGCTGTCACCTGCGCTTACGCCAGCGCGCGACCCTCCCGGCGCTGCTGGCACCAGCACGCAGGGCTCAGCTCGGCGCGCGGCTCGGGGAGGCCGGCGCTTCACCCGCCCGGCACGGCCCGCCGCGCCGCCAACGGGAGCCCGTGCGCGGGAAGCGCCGAGCGGGGCGGCCCGTTCCCGCCGCGGCGAACTCACAAAGTCATCCCCGGAGTCGGCTCCCAGCGACGCCACCGACTCCTTGCTGAAGGAGCGGGGGATGCGGGCGGCAGCGCCCGTGCGCGGCGCGGTGGCCGCCGCCTCCTCCGCGATCTTCTTCTTCAGCTTCGCGAACATGTCCGTGCCCTGCGGCCCGCGCGGCCTCAGCGCCTGCCCAGCTCCGCCGCAGCCCGCATGGCCTCGCAGCACCTGCGGGGCGAGGAGACAACGCGTCCGCTCCGGGGCTCTCCGGCCCTGCGCGCCGCAGGGGCTCCCGCCCGGCGGAGGCAGCGGCCCGGCCGCCTAAGGGCCCGGCCGAGCCCGCCGCTCCCGCCCGCGTCGCGTCGCCTTCACGGCGACCCCGACCCGGCCCGGCCCGGCCGCCCCCCGCTCCGCCGCACCGGCCCCGCCGTCCGCCGCCGCTGCCCCTGGCGACGCCGACCCGGAAGTGCGGGCTGCGCAGGCGCGGGGCCGTCGGGCGGCGCGACCGTTGAGCGGCACCGCCCCCGCACGAGGCGGCGGGTGACGCGGCGGCGCCTGCGGGGTACGGAGCCCGGAGCGGGCGGGGCCGCGAGGGGCGCGGCCGCGAGGGGCGCGGGGCGGGGCCAGGGCCGGGGGGCGGGGCCAGGGCCGGGGGGGCGCGGGCGGCCGCAGGGAGCCGCCGGCCTCCCCGCAAGCAACCAAAAGAGTTATTTATACATCTCTATATATTTTACTTTTTTTTTTAAAAAAAAAAAAAAAACCAAAATATGATATACAGGCACATTGCTGTAAAATAACTTTAAACCAATTCACTATAAAATTACTAATAAATAATCTGATTCTCAGAGAGGCTAAACCCTCCTTTTCCCTTGGCAGGTGATGGACTGGGGCACAGTTCATCCTTGTGCATTTCTGAAGTGCCCCTCCCTCTTCCCTCCAAATTTTTCTCGTACTTGCAGAGCTGAGGGCCAGGGCTTCTCTTGTGCTTCTCAAAGGTAGGAGGCAAAATCCTGCTCCTAAAAAGCAGTTACACCTGAGAAGTGGTGGTAATCAATGCTCAAAGAAATCTGCAAAGTCAGAGTGGTATATAATGCAAATTTTTTTGTTTTGTTTTCCCCTTGAAGAAATAATTACTGATATGAGATTCAATAAGATCCAAAAATCTCTCCAAGGGCTCCTTTGGACAAGTAAACAGTAATTAAGTCCACTCTCACTGTGCAAGTAGGACCTTTGCAAGCAAGCTATCTACCTGCACATCAGGGCACGTGGCAGGAATGCACAGTTATTCCTTGGGCATGTGAAAGATCTCTCAGATTCAGAAATCCTCAGCTAGATCTCTTCCTCGGCCTTGGAAGAGCAGTGGTTTGGAGGAAACAAGTCATGACAAGAAGGGTCTTTTTCAGAAGCAGTAGCTTTACTTTCACTCCTAGATAGAAACCACAAGTATTTGTCTGATGTCTCTGCTCTATTTGCAAACACTCAAACCTTCAAAGCCTTGGAAAGAGATGTGGTCAAACAAGCCCAATTGCGCTAGAAGTCAAAGATACTGAGCAATTTAGGAGAGCCATGTCATGAATGTAAAAGTCACTTGGGACAGTTTTGCCCCATCTGCTGTACCAGAGTCCCTCGCAGCTGGTGGCACAGCTGGGTCCGACACTACGGGGTCACACAGGAGGTTTTCGGCTGGGGTGTCAGACCTCGTGCCTGTGAGATTACTGCTCTTGTCACTGTCTGGGGAGCTCCTTCGGTTACAGGAGCAGAAGCAGCTACCAACCCCAAAGCATCCACTTACTGTGGGATGGGCAGGACTAAACAAGGGCTCTGTCACACCTATCAGCAGTGACTTGCATTAAGAGTATTTACTGAAAAAAATCTATAAAAACTTTTAAGGAAAAAAAAAACTCAGAGATCCCAATCTTTTTAGCATTGGGGAAAAGCAGACTTCAAGCCTGGCACAGGTATAATGTACAGAAGAAGGGAGGGGAGGCAATTCAAAGCAGCATGCTTGTGGATGAATCTTGGAGCTGTTCTTTCATCCCCTCCTTAGACAAGAAACCTGACTAGAGCTACTAGAACTTGTAGCTTTTGAATGTGTTTATTTGAAGCCAAATTTCCTGTCCTGTCTACCTTCCACGATCCTTAGAAAGACATCTCTACACTTCTCCCCGTAGGATATTCTTGAGGGTTTTAATAACCTGATGGATATTATTTTGACAAACTACCAAACTGTCCTGAAACTTCTCAAGAAAGCATCCCAGGAAGCAACTCCAGCTTGCACACCTCACAGAAATCAATGCTCCATTTCTGTTGCCATGGAGCAAAATGGCAATATTCAAAGAGTATTCAAACACAGCTCTAAAAATTCACGTCTCTGTTTCCGCCTCTCAGTTATTTTGTGAAGTCGTGAGGATTGGAGAGGGAAGGTTACAACACGGATTTGGCTAGATGTTCTGAGGTCAACGTGAACAAGGAGTACAAACAGAGATGCCTCCTGGGGAAGAGGGTTAGTTCAAGCAAATCACATGCAGTAAATAGGAGCCTAGGAAAGAAGTCCAATAAGGAGACATTCAGTCAAAAGTCCACATTTTCCCCTCTTTAGATATTACATGCAGAATTTACTCTTTTAATTCAGTATCGCCTAATGGTAGCGAGTCTTCTCCACTAACATAAGCGATAAGGATATATGGGAAAAGGGAGAGGGATACAAGAGGGAAGGCATTAAAAGCCTGAGAAGAAAAGGATCTGTTCTCTCCTCACACAAAAATAGTTCAGTCTTTGCTTCCATACAGTGAGATATGCTAGATTTATAAACCAAGTATTTCTTCAGTACATACAAGCATACATAGAGAAGGTACCTACAACCATAGCACACAGTACACAGTAGCACAATTTAGAGTGACTTAGTTCAAACAAGACGAGCTGTTACTTGGAGGGAAAACATCAGTATTTTCAACTTGAATACAGCTGCTTTGGCAGGGAGAAAACAGGGGATGGGCTGTCTGGCTCAAAGTCCAGGACCAAATACTCATGTGCAGCTACGGCAGACAGAAGGTATCGACCTTTTCTTATAAAGTACAATTTCTTACTCCTGACACGACAGGAGTGAAATCTTTCTTTGACTATACCTGTCAGCCGCACACCTTCTGAACCAAAGGTCACTAGATAAGAAGAAAATGAGGGACCTCAAGAATGAATTTTTGAGCTGAACAAAGCTGGTAAGCCTGCTTAGCTTCTGAAATAGTTTTCCAAGCTGCATACTCCCTCCTCCTACATTCTAGCTTCTTTAGTCAGTCATTTTTCTTCTTCAAAGTCCATTCTCCTCGGATTGGAGCCAGGCAGGCAACACACAGAACCTCTTCCCAGGGCTGCCGAGCGAGGCCTCCTCGCGTGGCCCGGCTGCCCCGGCTGCATCGCACGGAGGACGGGCAGCCGCGCCAGGGGAGTCTTCACTCCTGCACTCCAAAAATCGCACACTGCTTTCCAGATGCATGGAACCAAAACGATAGCTTCACCAAAGCACAAGCTAGAGCAGAACAAAAGCAGCACAAGGCAGTAGCCTGGGGAAAGATAAATTCCCCTCTTCCATGCACACTAAACACTGCTGGTGGAGGAACAGCAGGGAGGGTAACAGAAATGATCATCTCTAACTCTTACCTGCTACTGCTTTAAAAGCTTTCAATATCTTTAATTTCCCCATATGATCCTTATTTTTAATAACTGGGGACCTCCTACCAGAAGGAAAGGCAGATCATCAGCTTCACTATTAAGAATCCATGAATCTAATCATTGTAATATACATAGGAGTCCTCATAACCCCTAGCTAAGGCCTCCTGTACCTAATTTCAGTTTGGAAGTACTTCAAGGAACAAGGGCAAGTCCCTGAAAACAGAACTACAACATGGTAGAAGAGCCACAACCTTACCACAGCCACAAATGATCCGCAACACTGTGTGGAATGCACCCAAAATGGCGTATGTGTGTATATATAAATTTTGTATACAGACGTTGTACTGTTTCATACTTTTTAATACATATACAAGTACCTATACATATATACATATTTACAATTTACACCAGCAAGTAGATGCGTGTGTATTGTACATATACACACAAACGCCTAGAATACACATACACACACAAACACGCACTCTTTAAAATAAACTCCACATCCCAGGTAACAAAGTCCTGCCATAGTCCAAAGAAGAGCACCAAGTGGAGAGGGGCTCAGGATACCAGCTTCAAGACTGCTCAGAGAAACAAACACCAGGGAATTTTGTACAGCTGGGAAATTAAAGAACGGAGCGCATACACTACCGCCCGAGATAGAGAGCCTTCAAGCAAACTTCCTATTTACACTCTAGCAGACCCTGCTGTTCTCTGCTGTACCCTGCTGAATGAGGGTCCACCAGGGCTGATTTCTAGTCCTCTGCTATTCTCACTTTTGAGTTGATCGTACCGTTGTGTCACAGCTTTGCAAACATGCCTTCTGTAATAGTCTCCATATTTTGCCTTTTTCCCCCACCTAAAATTAGAGGCATGGCTAGGTTTCAACTTTAAAGCATTGATCAGACTTGTCTTTTCACTTCCTTTCCTGCACAGGAACAGTGAAAACAGATTTGTTCATTTGTTTAGAGTATTTTAACTTTTTCTACCCCTCAACGCACTCACTCTCTGCAGTTGCAAGTGTTCCTCTAGCTGTGCAAGGAAGGAGGTGCAGTCCAAAGGAGTCTGCCTTCAGTCAACAAGCCCTTCTCCCTCCACAACCAGAACATTTTTCTCCAGGCAGCACCTTCACGAATGCACAGGACTCCTCAGCACACCCAGGCTGTGCTATGGGCTGGGAGAGCCTGTAACACTGCCACACAGCACTACAGCCCCTCAGGACTGAGATGCAATGATGGACACGCACAACATTAACTTAGTGGCAGCAGCAACCTCCAAGAGGAGCACCGGTGCCTCTTCCAGGGCACAGGGATCCACTCCAGAACAGACTGGTTGGATGAATCGGTTCTAGGAAGGGTGGATAATCAGCACTTAACAGGACACACTTTCAACTCTTATCAAGGACTTTTAACACTGCAGGGGGGCCACACGTTTCATTAACGCAAGAAAAGGATGGACCTACTGGAGATTTAAGAATTTCTATCCATTAGCTCAAAGGGAAGAATGCCCTCTTCTCGAAAATTGTGACCACAGTACAAATAACAGGATGGCCCATGTTATGATGAGAGAGGGGAACAACTTTCTTGACTTTCTAATTCATCAGTCTATTAGCCATCCACCCAAGCAGGAAGAGTGGAAGTTATCCATGGCCAGCAGTACCAATTTTGTATATGGAATCAGTGCGACAAGGTTATAGGGAGCATTACGCGTCTTTATGACTCCATGTCAAATCAACTGCTCCAAATGAAGCTTAATCTATCTCAGTTTTGTCTACTTACTTGCCTAAGACTGAAAAAATATATTTGTTATGAAGGACTCTGTCTTATTGCTTTGTTGGTTTGCACTGTGTGGTTGTATCTTTACCATTTCAAATCCAGAGGCTTTGGGGAAAAAAATATTGTTTTTCTATTGACTTTTTTTTTTTTCAACTTTTAAAATTGTACAAAAATAAAGGATTTCCACGAACGTGGGCTAAAGGTAACCAATAGTACTTCTCTGCTTAGGATCAGCTCTTGGAAATGTGGTCGACAACAGCCACAAGACCAGAAATAAAACTCTAGTGATTCTTTAGTTTAACATTTAAAAGACATGAAAAGTTTTGCTTATAAAATTGACCCCATACAGAATGGAACAGCTAAATTAATAGCTGTTTAATACTACATTTTAAAATAATGGTCCTAAATTTAAAAATAAAATCAAGTACTTCCTTTTATGATTTTCACATTAGAAAACTGCACCATTCAAAATCTGTGACCAGGGAAACCCCTTTACAGTAAGACAGTTTCTTCTAATAATCGTCGAGCGTGTTTTCCAGGAAAACATTTCTAACATCCAGTATGGAAGCCAGCTCCAAAATGTGCTTTTGGAGGTGAGGGTTCTCCACAGTTTCATCTCTGGGCAGCTGAGGATAAGATTCCGGATAATTTCGAGTTTCCTGCTAGACGACAGTGAAAACAGAGAGAAACAGACATCCATTTATTTTTATAATCTTTTAGAAGATTGCAAAAGGCCAGTTTCACCTAAGAAGCATCCTAATCTGTTTAGCATGTCACATTAATAAAAAGGAATGAAAAGAACCTAGTGGGAATAAAGCCACCTTTTGTTTTCTTTTTCCATTGACCCAAAGAGTCACAGTGGCAATACAACTGTTTGTTCTTATAAGATGATTAAGTACATTTGCTTTTAATTCCATATTCACAGAAGCCTTACCAAAAAGAAAAAATAAACAAAACCAAAAAACACTTCATACATACTTACCTACTACCAACTTAGGCCGGAGTTCACTTCTTGAAATTGCAGACACGTAAGCATCTCCAGTGGGAGATTCATCTCATCCTAAAACAGATACCTAAGACACTAGGGGCAAATCCATCCCCACTCACAAAAGATCTACTTTTTTTCCTACTGTCAAGGAAAGCTGAGTAGCTAACTTAGGCTTGGATAGCTACTAGATGTCTGCAGTTAGGCAAAATTAATTCTTTTGCCTCTTTCTGTGGTTCAACCTTCAGTTTTTTCTGTAACACTTCAAGTGGAGCATGCAATTTACGTGCCAGCACTTACAAATGTAAAATGACATAGATCCAGAAGCAAACTTCACTGCTGGCACAGTGTTAACCATCAGGGAGGGAAAATACTGTTTAGTTTACTTATTTACACTTGAAAGGCCTTTCAAAGTTTACTCACACTAGAATAGCTCAATGATAAATCTTTCCTCCTCTCCCCTTCCCCTTATATTGTTGTTCTTCCCTTTTTTAATTAGGCAGAAAAAATAATCTCAGGTTAGTGAGAGGAATATGTCTATCTGAAAAGTCTATTCAGAGTTAACATAAATGAATATGCTAATGTTAGAATGTGTCTACTACTTGTGCAGAGGAATAAGACTGAAAAAGTCAAGGGCTTCATGCTCTGTAATAACAAAGAGACAGACACAATGCAAGCTGTAGGCAATAGCATGCGAATATCAGCTATGTTTTGCAAGTCACAGTGATATCCATAGCCAAAAGACCCTTCCATCCTAAGGTAGTGCAGTTCTGTCTGCACAAGATTGTTTGTGCAAAGGGATAGATTTCCCTGCATACCCGAAAAATCTTGTGCATCCTCATAGTAGCCGAACAGAAGATAAATCTTGTTAGAAGCAAGCGAAGAAATTCATCTCCAAAAAACTGAAGAAAGGACTGATCTGCAGAGAGACAAAGAAAATTCCGTTCAGAAGGGCTTCAAAAAACAAAAAGAAGAAACCACCATGCATATTTGTACATTCCCCTTATCCCCTGCTCTGCCCCGGGAAGGCCTGAGCAATAACAAACCAGGCATGTGGTTCCACAGCACGCGGAGGCTCGACGGTCGCGGCTTTCGGTACGCACCTATGGAACGCGAGTGGGTCAGCAGCTGGGCGATATCTCGGTTGATTTTTCTAAGGTAATCTTGACACTTGTCCCACAAGCCCCTGCGCATGCTCGACAGTCCAGACACGAACAGGAAGGCCATTAACGGGTTGTTCAGAAAGAGCGTGAAGAGGCTGCCCCGCTGCGACTGGTCTAAAGATCAGAGAGATGCATTTGGCACACGAAACAGGCAGAGGTAACTGCAAGCTGTTCGGAAGGGCAGCACTCGCATACCTTGCAATGCTTTCGGATATGCTGTTGGAGAAAGCAAGCACACCAGTGGCTGCCCAAATAAGTTTGTGAAGTTCTGTAACAGATAAGAATTTAAGTATTGATGGTCACTTTTTTTGATTTTGGAAATTCAACAGTTTAGGGGTATGAACAAAGACTAGTCGAGTTATCATGCTAATGCCTGATACACAGTTAAGCTTAAGACAGCAAGGCTGACCAGTTGACTTATTCATATATCACAGCCCGGAAGAAGGAAACATAACCCATTATATTTTAAAGTACTTTAGATTTGTGAAATGAAAGAATTTAACAGCAAGTGATAGCAGGCACTAATTTCATGGAAATGCAGCTTTAGTAACACATTACTAATAAACAAACAAAAAGATCCACTCACAAGTTCTGCAGAAAAAGCCATTAGCTATTACAGAAAATACATCTAGCTGCTTTTTTGGTTTCCTTTTTAAAACAAGTATGTCATAACTAACATCTATTATACTGAAGCCCCATTTTACAATACCTGCTTCATCCACCCTAAATATCACACAAGTGTTACATGACACAAGGTTTCCTCCAGGAGCCTCAAAGCCTTTGTGCAGTTCTGTTTTGCCAATACATACCTGGCACAGTCCTACTGGATATTTGACTAATCCTTTCAGTAATACGGACGGCCATGTTTTATTTAAAAAACAACCTCCCCACAACACCTGTTACACCTCTTGAACAGTTTCCTAAAACTGAAGGCTTCCAAAGCCACAGAATGCAGCCATAAATGAATGTTTGCTATCAAAGCGCATTCACACCACTCATCTAGAGCAAGGTGAGTGCAACACAAACATCTGTAAATTTTATTCATAAAATTGGCATGTTGTGAAGGTTAGGTACAAATCACACACACTCCCCAAACAAACAAAACCCACCCACTGTTCACTTGTGTAGCAGTGCCTTGGAAAGGCCTGATTTTTAATTCCTCTGGCGTCTGTTTAATTCAAATGGAACTCTCTCTCCTGGGCAATGCATTTCAATTAAATTAGTTTCACTGAATTAACTTCACCTAGGTCTGCTAACACTATACTAGTGTTAGCATACTATGCTAGTCTAATCAAAATAAAACATCGCCCACATCTGACAGTGCTGGCCACTCCTAAGCAGTCCTCCGCTTCATGAAGATCTCAAGCACGTTTTATAATGCTAGATAGTAAGGCCTGGTCTCTAAAGAAGAAACAAACACTATTATCAGGAATACAGTAACTGCAAGCCAACACAGTAATTAGTAATATTAAACTTAAAAAAAACTCCAAGAGTCACTGCAAGCATCGCTAGTTTGCACTGAATGAAGCCAGTGCTGCTGACGCCAAGAAGAGGCATGTTTTCATGTCACATATACGCTCAGTATTTATGAACAACCTCACAGTTTGGGCTAACTCTAAGTGTCCCAGCAAAGTTGAAGCCAACACAGACAGTAAGTCCTGCAAAAGGGAGAAAATACACGATTTACCACCCCAACACAGAACTTGCACTTTGGAAGAGAGCTGCTGGGGCCCGTGTTGCATGTGAGCTGCAGCGCCAGGAGCCGAAGACGCTCAGCTTCCAGGTCCGTGCCAGCTCTGCCTCTGACTGCCAAAGCCCAGGAAGGCACCAGGGCTCACCCAGCACCACCTTACCGCCGATTCCCATGGGGACACGTACACACGTGACAAAGGCACACGTGACAAAGGAACAAGAACATGTTGCAGCTAACTTTGAAGCACAAACGGTTTGGAGAGGAGGACTGCAAGGTGCTCCAGAAAAGCCTGTCCTGCAGTCCAGATGTTGCTGACAGCTTTGGATAAGGAGGATGTTACCCTTCAATGTATTGACCATTCCAAAAATGGTGAAGAAACATTTCTGTTTCAAAATGAGCTAATTTTTGACTTCAGTATTTGACTTCAAACACAAGCAGTGCTGCTTTTTTAAAATTACAACCCACATATATCTCTTTTCAGAAAAGAACTACCCATCATCTCTATAAGGAGTAAAATTTGCCTGTGAATTGACCAAGCTGAGCATCTGTACCATGTCACAGCAGAATTATTGCATTCTTAAGTCGCTGGAACAGTACTTTTAAGTCGAAGATTATGGTCAAAGACAACTACAGCTACTAGAAGATACTGATCTAAAACATTATTTCATTTAGATATACAATAGTAATCTTCTCAAACACAGCCATCTACACTGAAGCTGAGGCTTTCCAGAAAATTGAAGGTTTAAGTAGATATGCTTAATTTACACTTATCTTCCAATATGAGCTAAAAATACAGAGGAAGAAGCTGTGCCTGTACATGCAGCTGATTTGACAAACTGGCAAGTCGCTTCCTGGCAGGGCTCTCTCTCAGTCACCACCATCTAAACCCTCCAGAAAGACAGAGGGGACAGGAATGTGTGCAGGAGAGCGGAACAGCTTTCAGAAAGAGACGTGTGAAGAGCTGCTGCTACCACTAGTATTGCTAGCGGTGACATTTAAATGCCAGGATAGCTACTGTCCTGTCAGGAAAGCTCAGAGCAGCCGTGTGGAACAAGTCCGTGCACTGGCTTTGACTTCTCGCACAGAACCTCTTTGTTGCGGTGCTCGAGCGTGCGAAGCCCCTCGTAACAGGCCCAGCGGATACTCACAGGACAGAGCTGTCCGTGTATCCTGCTACCAGGAACCACGCACGTACAAAGCAATGACAGGCAGGAATCTGCAACAGCTAGAAAACACCGAGATGGAGAATTCTGTCATTTGGCCTCAGCTGAAAACAAAAACAAAAAGCCCAACTCCCATATATCTGCTTGCCTAAGTGCAATGGTAAGAGATTTTGAAGACAAGTGAGTTCTCAAATGCTGAGTTTCATTTCCACATTTCCGTGAAAATGCCTGCCTTACATGCAGGCAGAGATTGGACTTTGCTTGTGACAGCTGCTCTGTGTGCTTGACAGCACGCTGGGATAGTTCACACTACTGAAACAGTTCACTACAGATACAGAAAAGAAACTAAATGGAGATTAGAGTATTTGCTTACTGTTCAAAAGTTATTTTGCAATCTAGAGAATACAATTATCACATTTTAATGTAACAGAGACAGCACAGTTCCACCAAAAACACTGAACAGTTATTCTCATGGGAACTAAAAGTCTACAGGCGGGAAACCATTAGAGATCCTTCTCTCTAAACTGCCCACAGAACCTTGCTACATCCAGAGCTGCATACGAATGAAGGGTCTCCATGAATCCCTTACTCTCTTCTCCAGAGCAGATCCACTTTGCATCTTTCAGCAATTCTACTATGGAGGAAGGCAGGAGAAACCAAACCCTAAATCCTCTGCCCACCCAAATCAAAACCAAAACCCCCTCTTGCTGCACTGGAATCCACACCAAGAGAGTGTACAGGAAAATAAATCTCTATCAAATTCTCATTTTCTTAGAAAGACAGGTGAAATATTCTGATTGCATCTCCCTCTCTTTCAATGAGGAAGAGTATTTATATGTAAAATAAAAGCAGCAGCAGGCTTGTACTGAAAGCTGGTATGGTGAAGTTCAATTCAGCAGCATTTCAAAAGCCTTTGAAATCCATTACAAAGCAATTAAGAAGAGCCCTACAGAAATGCCATGTCATTTTTAAGGCTGTTAGGTCCTGGGCTCAGTACAGAAATCACACTGGTCCTTACAGCCTAACTCTTGTTAGCCAGCATATGCCTTTAAAATGAAGGATGAGGACTGTGGATCCTGAACAAAGAGCAAGTTCAGCTGGCCACTAGACGTCCCTGTTCCTCCTCAGAAACGCAGCTGTGAATATTCCCTTCCCTCACTGCAAATAATGGAGCTATTAAAAGGAAGACATTAGGAAATGAGTTTCCCCAGAAATAATACATTCTTAATATCCCATTCACAAATGAAATAATGTCATAGTGTCATCCAGATGCAACTGGCAACTGAAATTATAAATGCCTGCTTCTGTATTACCCGAAATGCAGATTTCCAATGGTGATTTGGTGAATAATTCTACTTTAAGTTTATAGCACCCCAGAAGGAGGCTCACTGTCCCAGCACACATCATTCTATAGTAACATTGTTTGCTAATTTCTGTGTCTTGTTATTTCCTTGATTCAGACATTTTTTCCAGACACAGATACCCCTCTTATTTACAAGATCATGCTCAATGCTTTGACTCCTTCCTGTTGCTTAAAAGCAAATGAGTGCTGGATGACTGGAGGAAAAAAAAAGAGCAGATTAGATTATTTCCCGCCCCCATGCATACATACCAAGATTTGTCTTTGGTATATAACAAAAATAAACCTCCCACCAGAGATCTTGGAAATCTTGAACCTTTTTTCCCTCCAGGAGGATTTATTACTTTCCAATGAGCGTCTGTTCATGTGCTTCTTCTTGTTCCTATTCATAGGATCAGATCCTGACTAGCATGCACAACCTCAAAAGAAAAGAAAGACTGAATACAAAGTGTTTAAAAAATAACCTGTTAAATGTGTAAACTAACTAGGGGTTGGCACTGTATCCTATCACACATGCAGTTGCATTCAAGAGCCTTACCTTATAGGCAACACTGTTTGAAGAATCCACAATGATAAACAGAGGCTTTCTTGTGAAAGGATAGAGATCACCAGGGTGAAGACTGAAAAGAGAGAGAGACACTTCAAAGAGCACTAGAATTTCTGTGAAGTTGTGAAAAGGCACAAGTTTCCTAGAAACACGGCTGCCCACAGCTACACACACACACACACACACAGAGTAAAAAAAAAAAAAAAAAAAAAAAAAAAAATCAAAAACAAAACACAAAAAACCCCACACCACACACATTCTCCTTGCCCCAGTTCACAGATTCATCCTCAGAGAATAACTGCAAACCAGTTTGATGTCATCTGTACTAGGGACTATTTAACTTTCTCTTAGTTTTTTCTCCAAAAAGGATGTTGCTCTTAACCAAACAGTCATCCATCACTGATTTGAAATTTTTCAGTAAGAGAATTTACCTTAAAATATAGGTTTTTTTTCCTCTAGTGCTTAAATTGTGACTTAGAGTTGCACACTCATTTATTTATAGTTCTTCATATTCAAGTCAATCGACACTGTAAATTGAAGAGGCACGGATGCGCTTCTCCATGAAATTCTTCCAAATTTGTGGTTGCCAAGCTCATGAAACTTACCAGTGCATTTCCTTGTAAGATTGGTTTCGCTTGTGGATTGCATCCCCATTTATAATGTCCCGGTTACTGTTTGTCAGAACACCGCCAAAGTCATACGGACCTAAAAGTGGTAAAAGGAAGACTAAAATTAGCAGAGTCCATTCACTTCAGCTATGGATTTTACGATGATATGAAAGGAAGGAAGCAACCAAAAATACTCCAAAATAAAGCGAATCTAAAATACTGCATTTCTGGGGAAGGGAAGAAGGAATATGGATACCTTCCAGTTGACAAAACATCTACTTAATTTTATGCTTTTTGGTAGTTTCAGCATCTACCAAACAGTAGAAAAACCCCTGCAACTTCATAACTTTATTTGTTCATTATTCAAAAATGCAGAAATATAATGCAGAAGACCCAAACAGTGGCTCTTACACATTATATAGCAAAAAGAAAAAAAAATGACTACATTTGTCACACAAATCTATACCTTTTTTAGATTACTGCATGAACTAGTATATTCTAGAAACAGAATCTGCTCAAAAAATTTAATGCTAAATCAAACTAAAAAACAGAAGCCTCTCAGAATAAATATAATATCTGAGAATACATATAATCATCTGCAGAAAAAATACTTCAAAGAGTAGCTGAATATTGGGGAAAAAGAGAGTTCAGAGGAAGCATGTACTTTCAGTACTCCTAGAAATGATAAAACATTCCTAACCATGTTTCAGATCTGCAGTAAAGGTTAATTTTCAAATACAGATTACCTATTTTTAAATGCATGTAGCGGTCCTAAGGTAAGCTCACGACATTCTGCTAAGCTCACACAACTGAACTACCTGCTTAAGTGTTTGATGGACAAAGCTGAAAGTAATGGCTATAAAAATATCAAAACCTACACCAAAAAAGTGCTAGAGACGCGTCACCATGATTAATAAAAGACAGTATTAGGATTTCCCAATTCTGTTATGCATTGACAGATTTGGTTGAATCATATTTTGCCACCAAGTACAATTTTTTTTTCCAGGTTCAGATACCTAAAACTCTTCCATTTTAAGGGAAGTTTTAAGAATACAGAATTAGGAACAGAATATACATTAATTTGGCACTGGTGTCTCGCATGTGACCTGTCACACAAACAGCTTATAAGAGCTCAACAATGCAGCCTGTAGCTGTTCTCCCATTTAATAAGGTAGAACATTTTGCTCTTTGCAGACAACACTACCTTATTAAAAGAAAGCAGTTGTAATGGCATGCATTTAATGAAAACTGGAGCTTGACTGTGCGGCTCATGAGAAGGCAGAGACTGGATGCCTCTAGAGCAAGGCATTAAACTGAAAGAAGACATGCAGGGAAAGTGGGTATAAGGTAGGCTTTAAAAGACACAGTTCGGTTAAAATGCATCACCAAGCTGCAGCGCAAAGTAAAATGGTAAAAGCACTAAAAAAATGCCATTCACATAGGTGGCATTTTTTTTTCTTTAACATTTTAAGAGTTCTATAAATCATGCATGGGGATGGACCAGGCATGCATTTTATAAAGGAATGCAAGTCTCAAACAGATGAGGTATGTACAATATTTAGGATGTTAAAATATTTTTTTCTTTTAATCATTTAATATAAACAGATTTTTGATCACTTTTGCTTCAGCCAGTTCAGCCAGTTTTCAGCTTTTAGATTGCAGCTGCATCCAAATATTCTGCTAAGTTGCAAAGAACAGAATAATGAAGTGAGAAAAGTTGTCAAAAATCATGATAAGGGCTTGAATTGTCACGTCAACATGCGTGCGAAAAGAACCATCTCTGCAGACACTTTTTCAGCCCTTTTTCCGCCCTTCTGACAGTATATTCTCCTAGTATTAGAGACTGAGACACATAATCTTTAAATTGGTGAAACTTAATGTACCAAAAAACAGAGTACATCCTTAGAAAAGCTTTCAAGCTAAAGCACACTGATTAAAATAGGAAATTAACTACTGTTTGGGTGAAGAAAAGGCTATCTTACAAAGCAGACAGGAGAATAAAATTGACTTGTCTTTTAAAAGGAGCTTTGTGACTTTCTTGGTCACTTGACCCGGAACATAAAGAGAATTCAAGCCCTGTTCATGACAGGGAGCATTCCTTTATTGTACCTTCACTATCCGAACGACCTGAGGGAAACACGCCCGTGGCAGACAAGTAAATCAGCAGGACACTGTTCGCAGGCAGCTCCTGAAATTCAAGTGAAGAGACAAGTAGCAAGGAAAGAAATGTATATATTTTTATAGTCTATCATCAATTCCAAAGAAGCTTTGTCATTGAAGCCTGCGCTTCAGACTTCCCTCTGTTCTTTGTATGTGCATACAGCCCGTCCCACTACATACACCCCTTTGAATAGGGGAGCACGTAGACACAAACACAAACTGATGATACACACACAGGTTTTTTTTCCTCTTTCACAGGGATCTTTAAAAGGCTGACATCCGAGGTTAAAGCAGTAGCAGAATATCAGTGTTTGCTTCCATGCAGACTCCTACAACCAGAGCAGCTCTGAGGTTTCCCAACAAGTGGGAACCACAGACTGCCAATATCCATGCAGCCCTGAACTCCCAAATGATCCAGGCTTCTAAACTAAGGTCTTTGTTTCCAGATACACCGTGGCTGCAACACCCACCTCTTTCGCCCTGCCCCTTCTCAGCCAGAAAACACATGTCCAACTTCCTATATATGCCTATAAAAGCAATCTATTTTCCATCTTTCTTTTGGCTGTCTTCATAAGGAAACAAGCACTTTTAACCCTTGCAGAAAGCTGAGCATACAGACACTCAAAATCATAAATGGTAAGGAAGCATTTTCTTATCAATTTTGAAATTCATTTCTTTACAAAAATCACATTTTCCTACTAAATCTTTGAATTGCTGAGTTGTACAGAAATATAATGACCCCTGTGACTTTATTAAATGAAACTAAGCTCAGCAAATGTACTAAGTTTACAGGTCCATAGATTATTTGCATGGAACAGAGGTGGTTAAAGATGGGCAGACAAAAATAGCACATCCAGGAGACAGATGTGAAATTCAGAAGAAACAGAGAATTAGAGACACAGAAGGTATATGAAATGCTCAAGAACAATAGTTTCTTGACATGCTTCCTTGATTTTGGATTGTGTTTGGCATCCTATGCACTACAGGAACACCAAGATTTTTCTGTTCTCCAAGTCTCTTACCTCAAGAGTTATTTCCAGTATATACACTTGCATATGTGTGTATATATAAAAACAAAAACACAATTACTTGTTAAATCACATTCAACTACTACATAAGGCTTTCGATATCATTATGTTCTACTCCTGATACTGGATAGTTATTAACACTGCTTCCATAGGAGTAGCTCAGTCTTCTATTCGAAAATTGCTATATTTTAGAAGTGCTATAACAACTTCTGTATAAACAGCAAGGTAGATTTCTGTCTTAAAACATTTTTCCTTCCTTTATTGGCAGTTAACAAATTTGCCTTTATTGTACAAATTATATATATCTATATGTCCATCCTCTCAGGTGATTATTTTATACTTTATAAGAAGTCAAGAAAGCTGCCCTTCCCAGGAAACAGAAAGGACCATGTCAACCACATTTTTTTTCAGTGTTATACTCCATCTTGGGTATTTTTCTGTTACAAACAAAATTACCAATATCACAAACCTTAAATGATGCTGCTAAAAAAGTATATAGCTGGCTAAAAGTTGGTTTATAAAGTAGGTATTTATGAGGGTTTTCCCGCCTGGCTGGTTTCTCTGTTGTCTCCTGTTAAAAAAAGAAACACACACCCTAATATCACCAAAGCAGCTTCTGTTTATTACAATATTCATCTTCAATATAGTTCTCCCATATAGCAGTCTTTCCTTGCAGCACTGCCTAGTACATAGCAAAGCAAGGTAAACAGCATTTACACCAAAAATTAATATTATTCCTGAGTTTAATTTTGGCCCAAATATTTCTTACTCTGTAAACTGTAACTTAAGGAAAGAACGTGGAAAGAAAAATCTCCCCTGTTCAATTAAGTAGATGAAACTATAGCCATTTCCTTTTGCCTGCTCATTAAAACTATGATTTTGTGCGAGTTTTCTCTGAAGGGGACATATAGTTCTCAGCTATATCAGCAAGCAGATGAACCTATCTGTATGCATGACTGCTAGGGTCAACACAAAGGTAAGGGTGGGTATATATGGCACCTTTCAGAAGGGGGTGCCATGATCTAAAACATTTGTGAAAATAATTTCTGCTAATTTTCCTACTAGTGAAGATTCCAATTAAAATGGAAAAAGTCATAACTTGGGTCAAACTGTACAGGTCTGTTCCATCCTTCATTAACTTCTACTAAGAGTTATACCAGCCTTCCCACCCCGCTCTGCACAGTGACAGTACAGGAAGATCACACCGTAAATCAGCGCGGGCCCGTTGCCAGGCTGATCGCTGAAATGGAACTCACCTGCATTCCAGGTTTGTTCATTTGTGAAGCCAAATTCATCGGTTCCCTTTCAAGGGCTTGCAGCATTCGGAACATATCAATTGTTAATTCGCTGAACTTGACCTGCAAGACAGTCATGCTACTTATTTTTCCTGAGCCACGTTAAACAGTCTACTCCTCAGGAATCATCCAGGCAGGAGATTCAACTGCATCCCAGCGAGACTGCTTGCGGTCTCTCTAGGATCTGTCAGTGTCACCTTTGAATCTATAAAGAGCTGTAAACAACTTCTGGAAGAGCTCAATGAAGACAAAGTCTATTTATTACTGCTCTGTCTAGCCGGTCTGCTGGAGTGTAGACCCTGCTTTGCAAATCACAGGCTCTTCTGAGGTGTCTATAAGTGAACTGCTGAAACCCACAAAGCGCTATGGTTTTAGACAACATCTGAAAGATGCACAAGCATTGTAGTTTAGATACAGTGACACTGCTTATCTGCAAAAAAGAGCTCAGAAAGAAGTCATGAAATCCATACAACCTGGCTATCATCAATTACACCCACTTAATTGTCCTGACAGATATATGGGATAAGAGATGAGTGCCATAGGTCCAGTAACACAGCACTGTTCTAAAGCAGTCTTATTTCTGACAAACTCGCTGCTTCCTGCCCCTGCAAACATCACTACTGAAATGTTTGAACACTTATCTCTATTGGAATCTCTAGTTCCTGTCACAGATGGATGGACTGTGAATTCCAAGGATATAAACCCAAGTCCCTGCAATCATCTTTACCTGGTTATTGCAGTTCCCAATAATCAGTGCATCTGCAAGAGCAAGCTGTCCCACTATCATTCCTTGCTCTAGCAATGGAGCTCCTGTTTCAGAAAGCCTGTTGGAAGTGATCACAATGGTGTTGTCATCATTTAAAACCATTACAGGGTCTGCCTGGAAGGACAACCAAAATGTATCATGAATTCAAGGAAATATACAGATTTGCCATTAGAGGGATGAAAGAAGTCCTGTCATATGCAACAAGCATTGCATAAGTGAGGCAAATTTTTAAAATTAGTTTGCCATACTCATATTTCTGTATTTGTATGCAGGTCACGGAGCCTTTACACTTGGAAAGGCAGCAACCCTTAGGGACTACGAGGAAGTACACAGCACAAGCACTTGAATGTATAGCTGAGAGAAAAACATTCGCTCTCAAACGATGCAACTCCACTTTA
The DNA here is from genome assembly GCF_059628265.1 of Tinamus guttatus. Lineage (NCBI taxonomy): Eukaryota > Metazoa > Chordata > Aves > Tinamiformes > Tinamidae > Tinamus > Tinamus guttatus. The sequence continues at coordinate 4,561,427 of NW_028288760.1, read as the reverse complement.
GCTTTTCTAGACCCGAGGAATTTATTTTCTTTTTGACAAGTTTTAGAAGCCAGTCATGTTACAACTATGCTAAGGGACACTATCATTAATTGTCACACTATCATTAACTGTATTTTCCATTATATACTGCTCAGGTATGGCCAGCGTAATAGGCCAGTACTTCCAACAATCAAAGTACACTCTGAAACATAGTCGAAATATCAGCAAATTGGATTGGCTTCCACAATCACAGGACTACAGCTGTCCTGTACAGCTGCCTTTCCAAAACACCAACCACGTTACCTGCTGTGCATTCAACTCCACCATTTTCTGAACACCAAGATCAAAAACAAAAACGGCATCCAGGTGGGTCTCTGCTTCCTGCTGCTGTTTTCACTACGCTACATGACCAGATCTGACTCTTCAGGAAACAGTTGTCACTGCTACACTACTGTAAATACGTTTCAGTGATTCAGTTGGACAGGAATTCTGCTTCCACACAGAGGTGGTGGTACAGGAACACTTTGGTGAAGTCGTGATTTCATTTTATTTTTAAATTGACAATTACAAGGAAATTATATTCTCACCTCAATAAAGGCTGCCACTTCTTGAAGAACCAGGTTCCATTCTACCTGATCCTCAGTATTAAAACGATGAGTGTAATCTTCAATTTCATCTGACAACTCCTAATGTAAAAAGTTCAAAGAAAAACAAACAGTAAACTCACTGATTGACTATTAAGCTCTCAGTTTAAGAAGTTTACAGTTTGGATTGCTTTACCAAATCAGTTGGTTTTCAGACAACAATCTGACAAGTCATTTAATCTTAAAGTTTCATCATTATCTGATTCACAGAAGATATTCTCCGAGGCATATGGCAGGGATACTAGAAAGGCAGTGATGAACAAATGATCTGTATCTGTTGTACATAAAGAGTGTGTTTGAGCACTCAGAACTTCACTCCCCCAACAGAGAGAGATGCAGATCCAACCTTTCCAATTTCATATAAATATCTACATCCTTAGCATTTCCATGGGTCTCTGGAAGGGGCAAAATGTATTCAGGATGTGTCCTAGAAGTGGGACTAAGTGAGACAGGCTGGAAAGGGAGAGAAATAAGCTCAGCATCAAACTAGCAGACATTGGCTTTCACAGCAATGAAGTGTCATGAAGACTTGGACAAGATTACACTGATCCCTTAAAGCCTCTACAGGAATGAAGATATACCAAACGTAACTGGGTGATCCTTACTATCAGATGAATAATATCCATCTTACAGTTTACTCTCAGCTAACTATATAAATTTGTAAATCTTCCTCTCTAGCCAAATGTTCATGTCTCAACAGCCATTCATGTGATTTCTTCTTCCATGATTTCCAAGAGCACAGTCAAAGTAAACGAGGAAAGAATGCAAAGCTCTACTGCAGCAGCTATGCTAGAGGTTTAACAAGCGAGATTTTAAAGGAAATAGACTCTAACCAGCAGACTCCCACAGCTCTTAATCCTCATTTTAACGTACCTTTACAAGGTCCTTTACCACATCCATTTTGTTGAGCAAGAGACAAACTACTATAAACCTTGCATAATAACGCAGCTTCTTAACCACCAATTCGGGCCTAAAAACAGCAACAAGAACAACACAAGGAAATTTAAGATTAAAACAGAATATCAATGGGCAATTGGCAAACTATGAGGGAGGGAGGAAGGGAGCAGACAAAGACCAGAACAAGACTGAAGAGATTGCGGGTTTGAATTTCTACCTACATTCATACGGAGACCAAACAGCTACCTGGCTACTTAGAGCCTTATTAAATATCGAGTCCAGCAGGGCATATTTAGCATATAGGGCCATAAAAAACAGCCCAGGAGAGCCCCAAACACCCCCACTCCTAAGCTCCTTAGTTGAGAAGGGGCATGGGAGTCAGACATAACATCTGACTCTTCAAACCTTTCGACAGTTGTATCTGACTCCACTGAGATTACCACACAACAATCACAGCTGGCTCCGAGGCCAAACACCTGAGAACTCCAACATCTGCAAGTCAGCATGGCCTGTGATTACTCATCCATTTCTAAAATCTTCTAACAGCACCTAGAAACATATGTAGTCAATCCTATCTTGTCTGAAAAAGTTCAAGCACTCAGACTGAAAACGAGAATTTGTAAGAGACAAGAGCCCAGGATTAACAGATACCAGAACAGCACAGGCAATCTTTCATGTGTAGAGCACAGATGCATTTAGACAACAGAACATCTGCAGAAGTACAACTAATGAAGTCCAGAGATCCTTGAATGCTCAGCAAGAAATTCCTTAGCTGATACTATCTAATGATTTCTTCTAACTTTAACCAAACGAGGGGACCAAGGTTTACTGGCTAGAACACAGGAACAAGATCCAAAATCAAGTTCCCTACCTGTTCATATCTCCTATTCTAAGTTCCAGGCAGGCAGCACCTACTCTCTACTGTCACAGCATAGCACTGTTCCAAATAATTCTCTTCCCACATGGAGTCTTACTGGAAGATGCTTTTCTCCTAAGGCTTCTGGATTTTGCCCCAGCCAGAGGGGGCTGTCGTACTGCCTTTCTGAAAAGCCTCATGAGAAGAAACAAACAGGTTCCTCTGCTTAATCCCACCCGATTTACCTTCCAGCTGCAGAACGCTAGTCCCCAGCACTGCTACTGCTCAGGACCCTGCGCAATGAAGGTATGGCCTGAGCAGCTCTCCAGCCAGGGCCAGAGAATAGAATATGCCTTCAGTCATGGAGCAAAGCTCTTGTTTATACCAGGGTTTGTAAGCATGGTTGAAGGTTTAGAAGAAGCTTCCATCACCAACATTGATTTTATCCTAGTTCTCTTCCTATAAACATAGCTTATACTTATTATTTTCATACACAGTTCTAGTCCCAAAAAAAGAACATCAGTCCAGACATACCTGTCTTCTTTGTTGACTTGGGAGTAGTAGGACCTCTGCCTAATTGCTGAATAGAAGGAGAAAGCTTCATTCAGATAGCTGGTTTCAGAAGTGCGCAAGCTGCAGGGGAAGATGCAGATTAGCTCGCTGCTCCAGATGGAAACCCGTGCCCAGCCTTCCCCTCCTGCCCCCTCAGCCACCTTTGTGCAGCAGTGTCAGAACTCCCTCCTCAAGTCACATCATATGAAAGCCAGACTCTCATTCCTTGTGCATGCAGGGAAGAGAGATTTCAGAGCTTGGATTCTATTTCAGGGAACAGTGAGATCTGCCCATCTTGTGCCCATATGTACAGGTGACAGGTTAATTTAAAAGTTTAAAGGAACGTTAAACTTGTAAATCACACTTCTGCACAAGAATCAAATGCAGCACATGGAAGACTTGCAGATACTTCTGAGGTAGAAAATAAGTCCTTAGGCAGTGCCAACGTGATTCTAGCAAAGTGGCATCAGGCTCCAGGTGCCTTTTTCTGCAGCACCCCCATGCAGTCCCAGACGCCTCCTCGTTCAGACAGGGGCATCAAGGTTCCACTGACACATTCATTTCCACCTCAGCAGCCTCCTGTCTGAGCATCCATACATTTGGCATGGAGCTGCCACTAACACTGCATTTCCCTACTGAATCCTTTTCTGTGCTTACTTACTAATAATGGTAATAGAGCTGCCCAATCTTGGAGGCAATTTCCCCAATTTGCCACCGCTTCAACCCATACCGATTGTCCAATACTTGTCTATTTCGCAAGAGAGAAAAGAAAGATTAAAAGGCATTCCAGAATTGCTGAGAACATCACACCAGACAAGACAAGGAGCCACTGTAAGGAATTCTCATTTTGTTACTGGTGTGGCATCCCCGGCAGCAGTCCCTCAAGAGCCAGCAGCATTGAATACACACACCAGGCCGATGACCATTATTTTACAAAAACTTGCCAGAGCTATATTTTAGTATTTTGCACAACATACACAGAACAAATGGTCACAACTTCCCATGAGAACCCATGGACTACACAGCCAATGGAAGGTGTGAAAGATTAGAGCCCACACTGCAGCACGACGCTTCACACCATTCCAGATGGGTTCCTGCACTGCAGAAGCCATCATCCCAGCTTCTCCTTAGGAACACATTAAAGCAATACATATTCAGGAACAACAAAAGGTTTTGTTTAAAAAAACAGTCAGACTGAAAACTCTGCAGCATTTTAATTTATTTAGACTGTGAATACAACAATGACTACTCCCTCCTTTCATGCCTGAACAACACAGTGAAATCTCAGTCTTAACCGGGGCCCCTAGGCACATCAAAATACCAGAGATTAAAGTTGCACTTAAATCCATAGAACACAGTTGCCTAAAACAGTTTCTTACCGATGTTGCTGTTGAAATTTCCATAGCTTGGTGTAAACATCAAATGTTCGCCCAAAATAGGATTGCCATTGCTTTTGCCCATACTGAGGTAAATCCCTGCAACAGACAAGTGACAAATGCAGAGTTCCTGAGCAGATTTCAGTCATCTCAGAAGATCCGCAGCAGATTTACATCAATGACGGGACAGTTTCGTTCAGAACTGACTTGAAATGTTTTAAAATTCAGCCTATATGTATATTCTTGCTAAGAAATAATCTTGTGATTATATGCACATAAAGCTAAACTGGAACCTTAAAATATCATAGGCAAAAAATCATCATCACAACACCCCAACCCAAGAACAAGCAGAATAATCTAATGAAAATTAGTTCATTTAGACTCATCTAGATTGATAATATTCCTTGCCACTCGTTAGGAAAACCATCTTTTAAAAATGGATGAGGCTGCTCAATGTGTTTCAGACCTGGACCCTGTAACACGATACCCAAACCAGTTGTCCGGAGGTCCCCAGGTCAAGCAAGCGGAGAGATGCCCCCTGCCAACATTCCCTGGGTCAGGTCACAGCACAGCAACATTTGTCACCCTCTCCCTCTTGTTCAGTGATGGTCTTGGAACAAACACAACAGAAGAAGCCCAAATCCCCCAGGATCACAGAACAAACATGGCTTTCAGGCCCACACAGGTGATTCAAAGCAGGTATTCACCTCCTTGCTATGGAAGTGGAGTAGCTTTTGCAAGAAGTCATAATTTTTCATTTGATCCAAGATGATTTCTTCAGGGAATGCTCTATGAAGCCACTGCGCTGGTTACCCCACCTGACCCACTTAATGCCTTGGTCTCCAGCAGACTGGCACAGAAAAGCAGCAAACTCCCTCCCAAGCCTGGCCAGGCTGCAGGGAACCCCCCGTTTTGGTAACGGGGCCTGTTCTCCGGAGGAAGACGACAAGCAAAGCAGCACGCTAGGACTTCCAGAGCGACGTACTGGCTCGTTTCTGCTGACTGTAATTGCTTTAACAGCACCCTAGGTAGAAAGGAAATTAATATTCCTTTGCTCATCAGCCAACTGTACTTCCCACACAGCTTGAGGGGACCTAGCTGAGTTTCTAGATGCAAAACCAATCTTATCTGCTACCTGCCACTGCTGTTCTAGGAAGATGCTAAGGAGTCTGGGCAGGATTTTACCAAAAATTAAGGTCCTTCCAAAGTTACAGTTGGTTTCATGGAATCTTGGAACACGCTATGGTGCACTGAGAGCAGGAGTATAAACATGTGCACTGACACAACACACATCTTCATCTAAATGCAGTTTGATAGGAACACACGCAAATTTAAAGCATTTACTGAAATGAATTGCTCAACATTTCCTATCGCGATAATAGATGTAAGCACATTAGCTAAAGGAAGTTAAGAAACTTCAAATAAACGTTTAAGATAGACTATGTGCTTTGGTATAGCACGAAATAGTACCAAATTTAATTAGTTAATGCACAGCTAAGTTTTCATGCTAAAATCCAATCTTTATAATTTTCAAAATTAAAAAAAAAAAAAAAAAGGCAAATATAAAACACTCAAATTGATGGGGGGGGGGGGGGGGGGCGGAAATCTTCCTGGCACTCATTCAGGAATGGCTGAATTAGCAAGTTGACTCAGAGAACCCTACCAGTAGTAATTTGGGCTTTCCAGGCCAAACTGCCAGGGGTATTTGAGCAAAGGACTGGCACAAAGTGACGACAAAATGCTCCCCTCCTCCTTCAAGCAGCAAGGAAGAAACAGCTACTTGAGCAAAGAAATCAGGGAATAAACTGCCGTGTGTTTTGGGGTGCTGGTGCTGCGCTCCCCCCCGCCTCCGGCTCCGTTCCCGCTCTGCGCGCGCCCGGCCGTGCCCACGGAACGCGGCCAGCGCAGCGCCCTGCGTTTGCCCTGCCTACATGAGACAACGGGCACATTCCACAGGGCCCCGTCCGCGCGGCGCACACGTGCCTGGCCATTGTGTCCCTGTCACTGCTGGGTGTCCACACGTGTGCTGCTCCAGCAGCACGCCAGCCTAATTGCAGCTGGCATAGCTGCACAATACCATGCAATTCCTCGGCTCCCCAGGGAACAGGAAGGATCTCCATGGAAACAGACACTAGCACTTGTTCTTTTCATAGTATTCTGACATGGCTATAATAAAACTTCATTTATGACAATACATTACCATGTTTCCATCACAGATTTCTGCAGACAAGAGCAGCTTTTGCTGCCATCCGTTTTCCTATCCTTTTCGCTGTTTTTTGTTTGCATGTTGCTTCTACAGATCAAGAAATTTTGCTGTGAGAAAGTGGATGTTATAAGCAAGAAAGGACATCTACTGCATAATTTCTTTAATTAAGGTACTGTGGTATCTGCATTGTTTCCCGAGAAGTTGTCCAGAAGTACTTTGAAAGCTCAGCCCATTGTGAAGTGCAGTATTAACACAGCCTCCCACCGAAGCAGGTCTGGAATACGTGATCCATAAGGTATCACACACCCAACCTGAAAGGAAAACAGCCCATTTTGCTACTTGAAGATCTGTAAAAGGGTAATAGAGTTCTACGGAGCCAAAAATGCAGCAGTCCTCTTTCTCTCCTCTATACTTGATCAGGATGCTGGATACACAGGTACTCACTCGCACAGTTACTGACCAGCATTAGAGAAGGGAGGATACGGCACCAAGAAGCATTTCAGATGCAGAGGATGACATGGAGCTGCAGTGATTCAGGACTCTCTACCTGCACATCAGCACAAAGCATGCCAGCAGCACCTGCAGCAACTCGGTTCACTGATGCCATCACTATGAGAAGTCAGTCCCCTCCCTAGACATCCAGGGCTACAGTCGGCTGCAACACCCAAACCTAACAGGTCCTGTCTTTTCCTCAGTGAAAGCAAGCAGCTGTCCATTCAGCAGTATGTCTGGACAGCTGGTCTTCTGGAAGGGTAACTGAAGAGAATGGCCTAGTAATGGAGAAACTGGAAGAAAGCCTGCAAAGCTCCAACCCCAGGACTTTTCAGAGACACAAAGGGTAGCAGGGGAAGCGCTGCACTTACACTGGCAGGAACTTGTTACCAAGGGGACACACAAAGTCAGATGATAGCTGAATTGCAGCAGGGGATGTAAATCACAGGAGGCACAAATATCCAGATAATGAAGCTAGAAAGGCTGTTAGAAGATGGTTGCACTGCAACATACTGCATCTGGATCACTAGACTTTTGTGCATGACAATGGCCATGAACGGTTCTCTAACACAAACCCATTCCTCCATCCATGCTTGTTTTCCTGGAGCCACTCATCCACTGGTGTTTTTGACATATTCATAATTATACTTAGTGGTTTTCAGGAAAAGACAGATTTTGGGAGCCATCAAGATCAACAGACAACAATCAGCATCATGCAGAATGAAGAGGCTGTTTGCATCGTGCACCTTACTAGAAATCTGAGAAACAAATGAACAGCAAAACGCCACCATTTCCTTCCAAGAAAGGAGTTGTCATGATTCTTGCAGCCTGCACAATGAATAACAAGACCTTACATCTCAAGAAAAAACACATATCAAACATCTTTTCTTACAGTTTCAAGCATCCCTACCACACTGAACACATTTAAAACTTCCTAATGGTAAAAAGAAAATAATAATTGGTAACAGAATGCCATGAAAAACTGCTTCTTACCACACTCCCTCTGCTCCCTCCAAGCATTTTTCTCCAAGAGAAAATCTGGTTAGGACTGGGAAAAGAAGGAAAAGAGAAACCGGAATATACATCACTAGCAATTGCTTGTAACACATGGTTTGGGCTGTTCAACGAGGGAGTAGAGATACCATAAGGATGACCTCTCCTCTGAAAGTTATTTTAGCAGGTAGGGCCGCAAAAGAATGAATATCACTGCTGGCGCAAGCACGAAGTATACTTTGGAGCAGCAACCTTGGCAGATCATCATATGTTTTCCTCAAATGCTGTATTTGGCATCTACATTGGGAAGAGAGGAAGGAAATGCTACTGAAACAAAGACGTGGCAGGCTGAGCCCCTGCATTTTTGGCAGCAGCAATAACTAAGCAGCTGCCAACACAGCTATAGGCTCAGTTCCCTGCAGCTCAAGTGCCCAGAAGAGGCTTCAGGAAGGAAATCGCTGCTCCCCTCTCCCTCCCCCACCACTTCATTTCATGAAACGCTGTAGGGGCAGCAGAGCACAAAGCACAGCAGCGAAGGCCACCATCATCTTCCAAACAGAACCGGGCAGGCACGCATCACTGCGTTTATTATGCTACAAGGAAAAGCAAGCAACTGGATGAAGAATCAGGATACTTGCCAAGTCCTTCTAGGTGAACTGTCCAGAAGAGAACAAAGCAATAACAGAGGAGATACCTGAAAATTATTTTGCTGCTTTTCCTAGTCATTATTCCCATAGGAATCAGAGAATCAGAAATCCTGTGGGTAAAATGGTGGTTAAGTTCAGTGTGACAAGAACTGCATTAATCACGCTGCAGTAAGGACAGGCACAGACTCCCATTCTGGTGTGGCCCTGCGCTCACACAGCAGAGCTGGCCCCCGAAGCCCATCTCTCTACTCTGATTCCATGCAAATTCCATGCAAAGAGATTTTCCATCCTCCTTTCACCCAGCTAGGAAATTCTTTCTGCAAAAGACCATAGAAGCTAGAGCTCTCATTTGGAGACATGATGCAGATTCCGATTCCCTCGCTGCCAAAGAGAAAAGACGAAATGGCCACAGGTGCTCTGCTGCCTCCGCGGCTGAGCTTGAGCACACATGAACAGCCTTATTTTGTCCTCGTCAGCACTTCAGGTCGAAACTTCATACAAACTGCCACAGAAAGCCCATCTGAGGGCTGCATGGCACTACAAATCCCGGCCTCCAGCCCACAGCCATTCTGCTCTACAGCCTGTTCTGGGGCTCTGGACACACTGAACACGGGGCCGCCTGCCTTCACTGCCCACTCGCCAGCCACAAACTGTTTGTTTTCAACTTGGGTAACCATCTCCTAAAACAAATGAAAGAGATCATCAATAGTTGTTTGAGGGGAAAAAGAAAGAGGAGGGAAAAAAAAGGAAGAAAAAACATCTTTGCTTGCCATCTGTGTTTGAGTAACAGCAAGCTATACAGGCCCAAACATACAGTATTACTCAGAGACCAGTAAGAGGCTGAACTGCCAGCTACATGAGCTAGAACTGTGTTGCTCATGAGATTCTACAGGAACACTTGGAAATAAAACACTTCTTGAATAAATAATCTTAACTTAGAGTACATTAAAATAAGTAGGATGTCCATATCACTGTCCAAACAAACTGTTTTCCTTGAATTCTCTATTATTCTTATTCCTTTTCTAACTGGTCCTGAAAGAATAACCAGACAAAACAGGATTTTGCTACAGATGCTTTGTAGATAAATCCAGATTTTACCATTCTCCAGAGTTTAGATTAAATTTAATTTGATCCCACCAGCTACACACAGGCTGTGGAAGTCTAAGTCTCCATTTATCACCTCCTAGCTTTCTTACAAAATCCACCCCCTCTCCCCACTTTAATTTTTGGCTTTTCCCCCCACCTAAGATTATCCTTCTTTCATCATCTATTAGGTTGGTTGGTTGTTTTTGTCACAGACTCTGAGGTTTATGGATGCTATCTCTTGAACTTACGTTCAGTCAACTATGTACAGCAAAATCTGGTCCTCAGTTGCATGCTTCTTCACACATAGCTTAAAAGCTGTGTGTGTTTAAAATTAAATTTTAATTTTGTGTTTAAAAACACAAATTCTTCATGGAATTTCCAACATCTAGTTTACTGTTACCTGACACAACAGACACACAACTCACATTTTTCCCTATCTCCTCCACTCTCTTAGAAGTGCCCAAAAAACAAGTTCTCCTGCAAAAATTCCTGCATACATGGTCCAAAACTACTCATAAATGTGTACTTTGCTCTCTTCTAGACAAACTTAGTGTTTTTGTGTTTCACCCGTGCATCTGACTTCAACACCACTCACATATTGAAATAAATGTTCCTTTTTTTTTTTTTTTTTCTTCAAGGAACACTATCAAAAATCCACTAACCTTAAGCCATTGAAGAGCTGTTTAGATTTATCCAGTAAGTAACAAAAGTCTGTAACTGTCTTCCTCTCTGCTTGAGGAATATCATCTTCAGCTCCTCCTGATGACATGATTTCTTTTAGGGCAAAGTCAATCCTAAGAGGAAGAAAAGAGCCACATTACTGGAGAATCTAACTCAGCCAGGTCAGATGCCCGGGCGGTTCCACAGGGATGGTAAACAAGGAGCATGCAGCTCTCCCCCAGGTCACCCTCCTCAATGCTCATTAAAAACAACAGCTGAGAATCAAAGCATGGGAATAATTATTGCAAGATGCACTAGCTAACAGACCGAAATTAAAAATAAAATGGCACAATAATAACATGAGGACTGTATTCACAAACACAAAGCTGTCAATAAAAGGATTTAAACAAACAATACCTGGATTTCACACTTGCACAAAGAAATCCTCTCTAAATTTGCCTTTACCACAGAGTGAGTGTTTATCCTGCAAGAGTATTTAGAGAGAAGCCCAAGTTCTGTTTACATTTCGTTTTCTTCTGCAACTGTTGAAAATTGTAGCTCACTAGTTGCTACTGCTATAACATAGCAATTTTAGACAAAATGGTAAAAAATACATACAGATCATGCTTTTTCTGCTTCTGCAAGATTTAGTGCCATGGTTTGTACTGCCCACAGTGATACCTGCATCTATTTTTACTGTTCACAGGACTAAAATGCCATGTCATGCCACCTGAACAACAAGAACAAAAAAAAGGTTTAAGATATAATGCAGATAAATCTAGTCACTGACTGAGGAAATATAAAAGGCCACAAAAGGCAGAGCAGCTTTTAAAAGCTTACTTGAAATGCACATACATACAACTGTATCCTTTTGCTCCTTGCAGAGTGAGCTACAAATTTCTCAAAGGCAGCCGGTGCGCAGCCCTGGAAATGGCTGCCACGTCTCGGCCTCCTCTGCACCCTGAGAACAGCAGGGCAAGATAAACACGCCATTAACCAGGCAAATGCAGAGAGAACCCGCGGCTGACAGCACCTTCGCTGCTAGATCTGGTAAGCATTTCTGTTAATAAGCTCCTGCCCAAACGGCAACTTGTTGTTTGGCTGCTATCTGCATAAATAATTAGCTAGAGGTCCCAATTCCAGCCAGGGGCTGTCGAGGCGAGCTTCTGGCAGTCACGGGAAAGCACCCGGAGATCTCCCTCACCAATTATCCCGACAAACTTCACCGTTACAGAGCGAGCTTTAGGAATACTCCCCGAGCCGGAATTTAACGCCTACCAAAGGCAGCTCCCCGGCCGGGCAGAGCGCGGTGCGGCAGCTCTCCTCGTCGGCCCGGTGCTGCAGCGCGGGCACACGCGTGGGCGACGAGAGCGCCCAAACACAGCGGGCGACGCCAAGGCCTTCCGGGGCCGGCCCGGCAAAGCGGGCGGGAAGACCTTGAAGCACCTCTGAACGCTCACAGTCACAGCACGGAACACAACACGAGAAGTACTCCAAGCACCAACACACGAAACCAGAGCAAATAGCGAGAGCTGGAAACCAGGTGTTGGGAGCAGCCGGGAGGTGGATCGAGAGTCTCCGGCAGAGGACGATACCGCAGGTCCTGCGCGCCGCACAGCGAGCTCGAGCGCGTCCCGTGGCGAGGCCCGTGGGCTCTGCACGCCCCGCTCCAGAGGACACGATGCTCTAGAGTAACTCCAGACACAGATACATACTTTTTAATTGGGAGGTTTGTTTCAGTTGCAAAGTGCGTTTAATACAGTCCATATATCATTCCTTGAATCTAACGGTAAACTCAGTTTTATTTTATGCCACCTTTAAGTTACGCTAAGCCATCTAGTTGAACTAACCAATCGCAACCAGCACTACCAGCGACCCAGTTGATCTGCACTTGCCCCGGGGCAGACAACTGAACCCGCTGCTTTCTCATGCTAGAGGACTCTGCTAGACCCCTGGGAAAGGAGCTGCTCATGCAGTCAACCGATAAGCTAGAAAATTCACTGCCTGCCATTCTGGAAGGCAAGAGAGTGCAGGAAAATCACTTTTAGAAAAGCAATCTCCACACCATAAAAATCCAGGGGAATTAAAAAAAAAAAAAAGAGAACTTCTGAATACAATAAATAAATAAAGTATTCCAGACTGACTATAGACAATCATGCTGTGTTTTAAGAGCCTATTTCAAAACCAACCGGTTCCTTTATCTTCGGCACCATACTCATCCGTGCAAAGCCAGAGGAATGGAGAGATGCCGCAGGTAAAACCGTGCGGGTTTGGAAAGTCTTGTGCAGCTTCAGCTTCCCAACGGGGCGACCGCGCGACGCCCTGGGCAGGGGGCAGCGCCGTCTCTCTGCTCACGAAGGGCCCACTGAAAGCAGGGGAGCAACCTGCCTTCTTGCCAGAGCGCTGGTGATGGAACCAGGCCACAACCCCATCCACGCACATTCTTACACTGCAGAAAGGCCTGGGAAATGCGTAAACCCTAATATGCTCCACTAGCACATTATTTGTTTCCCCCTGTTCTCCCAGGTTCAGGGATGGAGACCGTAGGTTGCAGCCAAGCCAGGCATGCTATAAAGACAACGAGCAGCCTGTTTAGCCTGGACGGAGGCATTGCAGACCCGCGGATGCCGTGGGAGGCAGCGCTCCAAGGCAAGGCATCCGGTCCCGCCGCACCCCCGCTGCCACCTGGCATCTCAGGAGGTCATCTGTCCTTACCCTAAGAGTCGTTCAGCCGGTATGTTAACAAATGCTGTGGTAGAAAATAGATTTGGTGCCGTTTCACAAAGCCAAGCATTATGTGTGTCTCTGCGTGGTCACCAAGGGCCAGGCTCCAAATCAGCAGGGCAGCCCTAGGACAAGCTCTTCAGGACCACGCAGTACCACAAAATTGCATCCTTACCCCACAGCTGTGTAAGCGGAAACCTTCAAACTCCCATACTGCATATGCCCAGCAACGTTTTGGCTTGTCTTGCTTTAACAATCACAATATCACAAATACCTGCTAAAGGTCCCTTCTGAAGTTTGGAAAAAAAAACACTGAAATACAGTTAAAGGTATTAAACTAAAAAAAAAAAAAAACACTAAATTTGTTGCCATGACAATGTCTCTATTGTCCATTCTCAACATACCTTCTACCTTCTGTTTTGCCAGTGCATTTCTTATTACAGAAGGGAAAGACTTGAGTGTTTTATTCAGAGTCCAACATGCAATGCATAGTTTCATCAGCACGCCTTAAATGACAAGTTTAATGCTTATTCCACAAAAGGCTTTGCACAAAACTCTCCACCTGAAACCTGAACCTGTGTCATGAGCTGCAAAGACTATCTGCCAGCTTTTCACCCACACAGGCTAAATTCATCTCTTTGTCAAACATTTTGATGGTATTCCTCTCAGCCAACCTCAATCACCTGAACACTAAGACAGGCACAAAATTAATCTCATTTTCTACTGCCGCTTTTAGATGGAGGGAGGTGACCCAGAAGGCATTTGATTCGAATTAATGGAGAAGCCACTGGGCACTTGGGACAAGTTATTTTATCTGTATGTAGTAAATAAAACACAGAAGCCTCCAACGCCTCCTTAGTTCGTGGGTGATTTTACAGGCAAATCTCTGTTACAGAGAAATAAAACTGTTCATATTTCTACAATTAAGAAACAACCTCTATTCTAACAACCTGGACATGTGAGCATCATTGCCTATGGGGTGGAACAGATAAAGCAGATGTATCCAGACACCCCCTCTGCTGGGGTGAGAGGAGGGACCTGCTGCAAACAGCCGGCTCTGGACGGCGACACGGACGAGCTCAGGCTTCGCTCTCCTCTGCTGATTACAGGCATGTTTTGGCTCTGACACGTACTGTGTTCAGAAAGCAGAAGCACTTCTTTACCATACACTGCACTTACAAATGTACATGGTGCAATGTAAAGGCCAACTGAAAAATCCTTCAGATTACGTTTTAACTATAAGTACAAATCCTACTTAAAATGGACTGGTTTCTTACCCACTGTAAATTTACCTTCATTATGAATACACAAAAAAAAAATCACATAGCAGTTACATTATAAAAATATTCAGGCTAATGCCCATAACAGACAAGAGTCTCCCTTCTAGGGCAAAAATAACCAGGAAAACAAATCAGGGTTTAAAACAAGACAGAAATGAGAAAACAATTAAGACGAAGCAGCGCTGTAATAAGTATGACGATTTCCATCTGTGAGATATTTTTAGAGAAGCCGCCAGAAGGTAATTCTTCCATGGATTCCAAATTCATAGAAGCATTTTTTGTTACAGACATGAGATGGGCGCTGCTGCGATTTCAATGCCGGTTTCACTCAGCCACAACACATGTCTGAATACAAAGGAAAGATGGGAAGGGGAGAAAACAAAACAAGAGCTGCTAAATGATAGGTGAAGCGGGCTTTTCCAGTCTGACAGAGAAGAAAAATACAGTTATCTCATGCACTGTTTTTAGCTTATCATTCACTGGGGAGATGGTATTTGGTGCTGTGTAGAGAGAGAAGTATCAGCATGAGCTTCTCAGGAAAGGAGGAGGTCTTCCCTGCACTAAAGGCTGTGCTGTACTGCAGTAGCACTACAGACAGGAGAATATTATCATTAGAAACAGCAAGTGGGCAGAGCAAAAGGAGAAAGACAGCTACTGACATTGTCCTTCCCTCAGGGACTTTGGGGCTCCAAATGAAATATATATATATATATATATATATATATATACACACATATATATACACACACATACACACACGCACGCACACACACACACACATAAAATGCAAACAGTAGTACACTGCAGCGTGGACCTCTCCTTTCCCAAGGCCAGATCTGCACTGCTCTTTTGCAAACAGACAGTTCTCCCAGCTGTGAGAAACCAGCTACATTAGAAATATTTGCCTACTCAATTTCATGCCTTTGTGCTTGATGCTTTTTATTTTATTTCATGCAAAAGAAACTGTTGGGTTGTTCTACATTACATTTTTTTTTAAAGTAGCACAGGTTAGAACGATGCTGCCAATAAATAAATAAATAAAAGTCTCCATGGCTTGCTAAAGGAGGCACTAAAACATTACTTTAAAAAACTTAAAATAAGTCAGAAAATGGTGACTTCCAGCAAAACTTATTATCCTTTCAAAGATTTTTCCAGCTCCTCAGGCTATGCAAGGGAGACTGGGCTAGCTGAGCGCTGTACGTGCCAGTTTTGTTCCAAAGGGCTCTCGGAGCTCCATATTCCAGGTTTGCACAAATTCACCTCATTGCAGCATTCCAGAGCGACAAGACTATGCAAAGCAGCTGGAGCAGGAGACGGGATTGCATAAGAAACGTATGAAAGTTTCATGAACTAGTTCGTATTTTTAAAGTTATGTGTCACATCACACTCGTTTCCACTTCCCGGAGGTTTGCTGGCTCTTGGCTGAGGTTTTCCAGGCTCAGCCGGAGGGGAAGGAGGCTGCTGAATCAGGGGCTTGCGGGCTCTCCCTCCAGGCCGGCACTCGGGGCAGGCTCGTGCAGCAAGGCTCACCTCGTGGGCTGGGAAAGGACACTCTGCTTCACAGAAATGGAGCTGCCTGCAACGGCCCAGCACAGGTCAGCGAACCAACACAATTAGACACTCGCCCCTTCAGCCAGGCCGGTTGTTCAGTCAAGAAGCAAAGTGTTTTGATATATTTCCATTCTCTTAAAAACAGTTCATTTCCTAGACTGAAGAAGTATCCATACGGAGAGTTGGAGAGCTCAGATCAGTACAAGGAGATGACTTCCCCTTCACACTTTCTGGGTTCAGAGGAATTAGCAGGTTGCTCTGTTTCTGCACTGCCCGGTATTTTACAGGCAGAGCTGTGGCCGTGTCCTTAGCCTAGGCTTTACTGCTGCACCAGCTCATCTCTTGAAATTATGTGCCCATGGGTGGCACTCTGCACATCGCCCACCGAGCGCCACCCATAAAAGGCTTTTTTTTTTTTTTTTTTTTTTTAACTTCTTTTTTTGGGGGTGGGGAGACAGGGTTGTCTGTGGAGGACAATTCCTTGAGTATCAGCTAAACCACAGAGCAACAAATTTATCATGACCCAGAGAACTGATCAATGTGACCCAGTGAAGCTTCTTGGCTAAAATTAGAAAGAGAATTTGTATTTTATTTCAGGCTCCAGCCCTTTTGATTACTGAGCTTTCAGCTCGGTCCCTTAAATAACCTGCACGTAACCTTCAGAATAAGGCTGCGGATGCAAATCTAACAGGACGATACAGGTTGTTCTTGTTTGGGATGGGGCTAGGGGGAGAAAAAGAGCTTTTTCTTTTTAGAATGAATTAATTTCATAATTATTGCCCCCAAAGACAGCAAACTGAAAACCAAGCAGTGAACTAGGCTAGATTGACTATATTGATTAACCTTCAGCTTCAATATCAGAACTTGTGTTTCTGACAGATATTATACGCAATAGTAAACTGCCATATGAACTACACGTCCTAAACTCTTGCTGATCCCGAGTTTCACTGCTTGCATCAAACATAAACTGCTCAGGATTTTCATCTGAGATACTGATTAATATTAAAATAGTAGAGTTGAGCAGAAAATATAATCCTGTGCTTAGACATGTGAGCTGGTATGTGGCGGCTGCACACTGCCTTGCACTTTCACCAGCAGTTTTATCATCATAATCCGGAGATCATGGCACAGATACTTACACACTGCCTCTCAAATGCCTCCTACTCTTTATCTAGAGACACAAAGGATAACCAAAAAGCAAAAGCAATATTAGATAGGAAGGAGAAAAAAAAAAAAAAAAAGGGAATCTGAACTGTTCCCCCACAAAAATGCAAAGGTGGAGAACACATTCCAACCTCCTGGGACTATAAAGGCACAAACCTTGAGTAACAGAGACTGGTGTTCTGGCCGCACATTCCACATCCATCACGGGCAGAAGAGAACGTGATATGAAGCCGGATGTCCAGCTGATTTCTACTTCTTATCAGCAATTTAATAACGCAGATAAAACTAAGCTCTTGTGCAGCCATACTCAAAGCCTGGAACCATCATCTCTCAATTCTCTGCCAAGAAACACTTCTAATTCTCTTCTCCCGATTTCCAGATCAGATCTGAACATTGTTCTGCTTCCAGAAAGCCTCCAACTCCCATAAATCGATGCTGAAACCCGCGCTGGCCTCCTAACAGCCCACTGACACCTTGCAAAAAAGAAAAGACGGCTGCCAAGAATCTTCCTTATCCCTGCCGATTGTGCCACCTTTACTGTTGATAGTTTATTTAATTTAAAAGAAAAAAGAAAACGTTGACAGCAGTGCCCAACAAAATAAAAAAGAAAAACCCTGCATTTGCACTATACCACAGCCCTTTCCCATCTCACCCTTTCCACACACACAGAAGCTAAGAGAAAGCTATTGAACCATGGCAGATGGACCAGCACCACTGCTGCCACTGGCTGGGACAGGTAAGGTTGCTTATTGCCTCCTTCAAGCAACACATCCAGCTTTTCCTCCTATCTGCCTCTCCTCTCCTCCTAAAGGCCAGCATTTTCACTTTTTGCATTTTGCTTCAAAGCTAAATTGTATGTTTTTGGAAAACCATCTGTGCGTTTCCATGTTATCTAGCTCAGAGCACTAGTCCTGACAGAGCTTCAGACAACACAAAGATTAATTAAAAACTAAATTCATTCCTTTGCTCAAAATACCAAATTCTCCACTGCGGGCCACTGTCCCAAAATTTCTGAGACAGCAATCAATTCTATTCAAGAAAAATACTGAGCTAAAATAAAAGACTCTAAGCGCTTCATAGCTACTGGAGTGAATGCTTCAGCGAGGATGGCAGAGAACAGTTATATATCAGACACATTAAAGCTTGACAAACAGAGGAATCAGAAGTGTCAGTTATGGTGATTTTATAAAGAAATATGAGAAAAAAATACAGATTTCTTTACTATTCTGGGGTTTTTAGTAGAGGTTGCAAGCAAACACAGGCATTCCTCGTCTCTAAGCACTGCTCGCTCGGGGCACGTCCGCACTGCAGCGGCTGCAGCTCCCCCGGCCGTGCCGCTCGCGCGCGTGGCCGCTGCAGGCCGAGCGAAGCACCCGCGCAGCCCCGCGCAGGGCGGCCGCAGCCCCGGGGCCCGCCGCGGTGCGACCTGCACGCGGAGCACACCACGAAAAGCACCCGAGCAGAGCCGGGCTTCGGAGGCATTCTCGGATTTTGAACACGTTGTTTGAATGCAACACAAAGTAACTTCAAATACAACCTAGGAAAGGGAAATTAGTAGCTATTTTATTCAGTTTACAACGCTTTTCAAATCATGTTCTCTCTGCCTGGATATTTGTTTCAAGGAGAGATGCAGCATAAAGGAGAAGGGAAGGAAACAAGAGACTCCTGTTTTGTAAGCAGCTCACAACATGGCTGAGCCCAGATTACCTGCAGATACCACCAGCCCTTCTGCAACAGGGAATTCTTGAAACAAGCAGTTTTCCTACTAAAATATACCACTTTTACAGCCACCTTGTAGAAGCAGCGCTAGAGCAGCTCTGCAGGCTGAGCGAGAAGTGAGACATTTTTAAAAAGGATTAAGAACATACAAAACCAGCCGAGCCTTAGACACTACCCACACACATATGCGCAGTCAGCCAGGAAGCCCCGTATCAGATCAACCCGTGTTCACCCTGTTGATCCTTCCTACCTACCACAACCACCCCGGGCTTCCCACAGAGCACAAGGAACCGCTTCAGTTACCTCAGGGCTACACGTGCCGGACCCTAAGGCATGTAGTAATGCTTTTCAATCTGTCTTTCCCCTAAACATGAAGTAATGCTTTTCAATCTGTCTTTCCCCTAAACATGAAGTAAACATGTTCCCTTCTTCTGACTTCCTCCAAGTTTTGTGAAAATTACTGGCTTTTTGGGTGTGTGTGTGTGTGTGTGTGTGTGTGTACATGTGCGTGTTATTGCTTAAAGCAGACTGTCTATATCCAGAATGATAACTTTTTTTTTTTTTTCTCCCCAGAACAACATGGAGCTACTCATTACCATCATGCCATGGAAACACAAAGCTGTCCCTTCCAACCCTGTCTTCTGCATCAAGACATCACCTAGCCCACACCTAAGCAGCAGGCTCTTCTAAACTCACTTTAAATGCAGGAGACACGATATCATCATGTAATGCCTATGGTCATTTTCAATCATCTCCATAACACAAAACTTTTGCTTCTTGTCTTTGTTTCTGCCACTGGCAATTTGTTCTGCATTTGTCAATTCTGCGCCCTCTGTGATCCCCCCTTCCCTGCAGTTCATGACCCCTTGTATATAAGATGAAGAAAGGGCAAAGGCTGAAAATGTCACCACAGTTGGCCTCTGTTCTTTTACTGACTTAACTAGTTTGAGCTCATTTTTAGTAGCAAAGCCAGACCCCGAGACAGAGTTACTCAGTCACGAGTCCAGAAATCCCCAGAAGATGGTTCAGAAGCTACGTGGAAGAGGACGCAACAGTTTCCTCTTATCCACTTTTAATTTAACTCAGACCCTACAGCGGTCCCTGCATGCCACCTAAACAGTATTGGTCATTTGAATGGTATGAAAGAACAATTGAAGGGAAAAAGAAAGGAAAATGAGAGAAGAACATTAGTCTAGTCTGCTTTTAGCAGGGATATGAGGGGAAGATCAGCTACTGCAGGCTGAACTGTATCTACATTTCACAAGCTAAACTATTCAGTGGTTTATTTACATACAATGTGCTAAAATGCCACTTGTGGTTTTCCTTAATTTGTGACAAGGCCCATAAGCCACAAAATCATAGAAAGTCTGCAAATCAGACATGAACTTCGTACATAAGCCACTGCAAGAAGGGAGACAGATTTTGGAAGCGCGGGCACAGCAAGGGTTGAAATGCGCCTGCTAACACGGCAAGGTGCCAAAACGGCACTCGGACTAGAAAACTCAGGTCACCGAGCGGCTCACGCTGCAGGAACTGCACATCATAATGTAATTTTCACAGCCGAGCCGACCTGCAGCAAGGCATCCGGGGCCTCAGGTCTCCGGGCTGCCCTTCCATATCCGAGTGGAGGGAATTGCAGTCAGCTCCATTTTATGCACATTTGATGGCAAGATGCCAACACAAGTGTTGACTGAGCCAAACCTGGGCCCCCTTGAACTAAGCCATCACCTAGAGCACTGTGGAAAAGCACATGCCTCTCATAACCAGAGCAGCCAAGTTCCTGAAAAGCATCCACATTACAGGATAGATTCTTTTTTTCCTCTCTCTCTTCTCAGAAAACCACTGGTTTTTTAACCCCTTGATATACCCTCATTAGTTCAAACAGAAAAAGGTTGCTCTGTGATACAACTTGATGTCAAGGTAGTGCAGGAATCAGGGGGCCTCCTTCTAGCAAGCCAAATTATTTACTAGATAACCCAAACAGCAGCTCAGACCAGTGTTATCCAACCTGGAGGGCAGTCATCATCATACTCTATATCTCGTTAGCTTTCTCAGCCAAGGTGTTAATGGCTGCTTTCCAACTGGAACCTCACTCTGAGGAACAGAACGCAGCGCAAGCTAAGGAAACCTATTTGATTAATTTAATTCACTTCCTCTCCCAAGCCAGTGTTTGGAGCTGGGCTGCCAGCAAGCACAAGAAGTGCATGCAGTGCCATCGCTCGGGGAATTCACCTTCCAGAGCAGAAATTGCTCCTAGACCATTATCCTACCACACAGCAGAGAAAGCCCTCTGCTAACTTCAGCTTTAATTATATTGGAACAAAGACTAGAAACCGAATTTCTTCAAATAATAATAGCAATAATTCAAAATACTTCAAACAAAGAATGCTCTGGACCTGCCGTTCCACCCAGGCTTTTGGGATAACACACTTCCTTTCCCAACCGACATCCTCTGAGAATCAGACTGATGATTATTCTATTCTATTCCCATTGCAGGGTCTGCTGGGCTCCCTCAGCACATGTAAACTGCTAGGTAATATTTGTGTTGGCAACCAGCTCGCATACTTTACAGAAACAGACCTCTTCCTGACCCTCCGTGCGGCTCCCACGTACGGCCCAGTCCCCTCCTTTAAACTGCTTTCTCCTGCTGCAGCGCATTCCCCGCTCCGTGCCTCTCTTTCCAGCCTCTATAAAAACTCCATATCCAGGATGGAGTTTACGTGCTTAACCAGAGCAACTCGGCTGGAACAGGCAAGCCTGCAGAGCGTCCTCACACAGGATTACCAAAGAAAATTAATAGAAAACTTGCCTGTACAGGCCCTGGCTTTCCTTCTACAAAACTTGCTCTGATAGGACATTTCTTTGAAAAATCGCATCAAGACACAGTTCTATACGTTAAAACTGACAGCTGTATAATGCCATTAAAGACAAAAAAAAATCATCTCAGAGCAGTTTAGATTTCCATAGTAGAACTCCTCTTCCCTCACATCGTGCATGCCCTACACAGTAGAACATGAGCCAACAATGTAATGAGTCCAGACGATCAAATTAATTCCCATTATCCATTTATGCTACTGCAGTTTATCGCAGCTCTATTTGCAGCCAGTAGAGCTAAACCAGAATAAGGTGATGCGAAAAGGAGCCTGAGCAGCGCAGAGCGGGCCGACACAGCGGCAGCCACATCATGTGACAGCAGCGGCGCTCGCAGCAGAGGAAGGCCGGTTAAAATCCCCCTTCCTCCTCCTCAGTAAATCTATGCCTGCAAGGAAACATTTGGGGAAACACGTTTTTTTAATGCTCTTTTCAGAGCAGTGTCTATGGAATGGATTCAGGTTATAAGCGTCTCAGGCCTTTGAATCATTATTCTTGCTTTTTTATTACTTCCTTCCAGCAAATAAAAACAGTAGCACAGAAGTGAATAACAATGCAGCCAAGCCATATCGTCTTCCTCTTGCTACACACTTTTAGCATTTTATCGTGTGCCCGATTTCTCACGTGAGCACCCAGCACAGTACTGTTACCTTTATCATTCTTGCACTTAGAGCACAGCCCAACCAGTCATCTTTCTGAAGGAATCTTTTAATGCTTTTAAGTGACATTATACATATTTCATAATAAAACTGAAAGCTACAAAATTCTATTGATAACCAATGATCCCCACCTTCTTTACAGCACACAAAAATATCACTTCCTTCCATAACGTTTCTACAAATCGGTTTCTATTTCTGCAGCAAAATACCTGGCCATTGCATTTGCATGCTCTGTATTATTTTGGCAGCCCAGGATGCTTGGCGAATTACACTCCTTGCTTCGTAAGTGACTCACTATTTCTTTTAGTTAATATAAAGCATGATTTGTAGCAGTTCATCAAACCATCTCAGACGGGTCCAGCTTCTCCCATACCAAGGGGAAGGCTCTTTTTCCTAGGAGTATGATCTACAGTCACTTGTCATGCCCTCGTATTTGCTCCTTCAACACTCTGAGCAATCCAGGTTACAACTGTTATGCAACAGGGTTCACCCAAGGTCACGAGACACGCTGCATGGTAACTGCATGTGTGCACCCCTGCAGCAGGGCCGGCAGCAGCACCATCTCCCAGGGCTCCTGGGGCTGCCACCAGCGCCGCAGCTCCGCGGCCAGCAGCAGCGGTGCAGGAGCACCGGGACACTCGCTCCCGTCAGCACCGATCACCTCGCCCGAGGGAGCCGCTTCGCGTTAGCCTGCGCAGGGCACTCGAAGCACGGCGCGCTCCTGGGCAGCTCCCACAAAACCCAATGGTTTTTTACATCACGGAATCCATTTTGGGGCTGGAGAGCTGAAGCGCTCGGCAGGGACACAGCCCGAACACGGGTGCTCGGGGCCGCTGCTTTCATTACACAGGTGCCACCAGAACTCTGATGGCAGCTCTTCCCCTTCCGTGCAGGGTGGAATTGAAGCCAAAGCCGCCAGACAGGTGCTTTGATGATGCTTTACTCAGGCAGCCGCTGGTTATGAAGGTTTTTTTAATTATCATTTTCCCACGAATGATAGCGGACACGAAATCGGAGGGGAGAAACCCGTGCAGTAAAACCCTCCCCGCGGGGCTCCGCGGGCACCTGGCGCGCAGCGAAGCCGGGGGCCGCAGGACGGGGCTGCCGAGAGAGCGCCGCTCCGCAGCGGGGCTCCCGCGGGCGCCTGCCAGCCCCGGAGCCCCCGCCGCGCCGCGCCGGGCCGCAGCGGCTTCTGTCCCCGCGCAGCGGAGCCCCGAAGGCCGGGGCCGCCCACCTGCCGCCCGCGCCGCCGCTTACCTGGGCCTCCGCTGGCGGCAGCGCGTCTGGGCCGGGCCTGGAGCTCTGCGGGGACGAGAGCGCCGTGAGGGGCGCGCCGGGCCTGCCGCGCCCCCCGCCCGCGCGCCGCGCCGCCCCCCGCCCGCACCTGGAGGCCGGGCCGGCGCGGGGCAAGCGCTGCCGGGCGGCCCC
The DNA here is from genome assembly GCF_059628265.1 of Tinamus guttatus. Lineage (NCBI taxonomy): Eukaryota > Metazoa > Chordata > Aves > Tinamiformes > Tinamidae > Tinamus > Tinamus guttatus. The sequence goes on along the minus strand of NW_028288760.1, from coordinate 4,537,643 downwards.
TCTCACCATCCGCGCGCGCCCGCGCCGCTCCGGCTCCCGCTCCGGCTCCCGCTGCCGCCCGCGCTGCGGGAGCGCCGCTGCCGCCCCGCGCTAGTCTCGGCCGCCTCGCCCCGCCCCCGCCGCCTCCCATTGGCCGAGCGCCCGAGCCGCCGGCAGCGCGGCCGCCTATTGGCGGTGGGGGCTGTCAATCCAGTGCCCCGCCCCGGGCTCCCCCCGCCGGCGGCGCTGCCTGGAGACGACCCGCGCGGCGAGCGGCGGCGCCACCGCGCGGGCAGCAGCGGCGCAGCAGGGCGCAGCGCGGCGGTGCCCGGGAGCCCCCGGGAGCCCCCGGGAGCCCCCGCCGCCCCGGCCCGCCCGATGGGGCCCCCGCACCTCCGTCACGGCGGAACCGCCGCGCAGCCCCCGCGTGAGCGGCTGCGGAGCCGCCGCCGCCGCGGGGAAGAGCCAGCGCCCGCCGCCGCCCGGCCCCTGTCAGCGCGCCGGGCGCTACCACCGCGCCGCACACGGGGGGGAGCAGAGGGGCGGGCACTGCAACGAGCTCCTCCCTCTCGCCCCCCGCTCTAGGCACCTGTTGGTAGGTCCCGTCCGGCAGCGCCTTCCGCGCCGAGTCCCCGCGCGGCTTCCGTCCTTTCCGGCCGGCGCTGTGCGGGAGGTGCCATCATGGTGAGCGGCTCTGGGGCCCGGGATGCGCCGCCATCCGCCGCCATCCGCCCCGCGCGGGGAGCGGGCGGCGCGGGGGGAGCGCGGGGAGCGGCGGGGCCGCGCGGGGAGCGGGCGGCGCGGGGGGAGCGGCGGGGGCGCCGCGCTGACGGCCCGCCCGGCGCCGGCAGGCCAAGATCAAGGCGCGGGACCTGCGCGGCAAGAAGAAGGAGGAGCTGTTCAAGCAGCTGGACGACCTCAAGGTGGAACTGTCGCAGCTGCGCGTGGCCAAGGTGACCGGCGGCGCCGCCTCCAAGCTGTCCAAGATGTGAGTGCGGGGCCGCGCGGGGGGCGGCGGGCTCGGCCCCGCGCGGCCGCCCCACGCATCGCGCCCGTGTCTCCCCGCAGCCGCGTGGTCCGTAAGTCCATCGCCAGGGTGCTGACCGTCATCAACCAGACCCAGAAGGAGAACCTGAGGAAGCTCTACAAGGTGAGCGCCCGGCGTGCCGGCCGCTATGGCGTTAGTCCTGTGCTAGCCCTCCGCTCGGGAAGCTTAATGATCGGAGAGCGTTTGGTAATGCTGGGCTTTGGGGCAATCGGGTCATGGCTCCTTGCGGTGTAAATTTTAGCCTGCTACTGCCTTAAATTCGGTAAGCAGAGCATGGATTTGGTCTCATCGAGAGAATCCTCTGTAGAGTGTCACTGTTACACGGTCTAGGGTGTTTTCCAGAAGAAACAGGTCTTGGAATTGAACTGCAGGTGCTGCTTACTGTATTGGAAAAATAATGTTACTGGCTTGCCAGATAATAGAGAAAGTCTTTTGCTCAAGATGCTTCTCTTATTTACAGAATATTTTTTATCATACATTTGTATTATTTAGAGCAGGAGAAGAAAGTATTTCAGGAAAGACTTGCAAGGTTCTGCTGGTCCTGAAGTTTGTATCAGTTAATATGAACTCATATCTTAATGGTGGTTCTGGAAAACGGGCAGGTGAAAGACTCCCAGTGCTGCTGCTGAAACACTGACAGGCAGCACATGCACCCCGTCCCCTCGTTGCAGTCTCCCAAACTTAACTCTTGTGTATTTTTGCAACCAGGGCAAGAAGTACAAGCCTCTCGATCTGCGGCCCAAGAAGACTCGTGCCATGCGACGCAGACTGAATAAGCACGAAGAAAACTTGAAGACCAAAAAACAACTGCGAAAAGAACGCCTGTACCCTCTCCGGAAATACGCCATCAAGGCGTAAAACTGTAGTGTACTAAAAGTTCTTATACTAGCTGAGTATTTCTCATTAAATACAACTTGGTTTGGAAGGTGTCACTGATCTGTCTTTAATAGAAGCGAGGCAGAGAGGTCTTCAGTTTCACGGAGAAAAATCAGGACTCGCAGAAGGCTCGTTTTAATTTCTTTATTGCTGGTGAAGATATGTAACTAGCACCTTAACTTCTTCCCGGTGCCGCGTGCTCTGTCCCAGGAAGCTGCTGCCTCAAGGGCAGGTGCCGGGAATGGGGCAGGGAGCGGGCTCCTCTCGTCCGTGAAGCCCGGCCCTCCTCCTGGGGCGCCTGCTGTGCCCCCGTGCTGCCCTGGGGTGCCATCCGGAGAGGAGCCGCGTGGCTCTCGCCAGGCTTCCTAGCGTGGCAAAGCAAACGCAGGTCATGCTGCCAACCCCTCCGGGATGCTGGGCTGCGAGTTCCAGGCTTGCGTGTGAGCCCGGCAGCCGGGTGCCTGTCGGGCTGCGGAGCCTCGGCTCCGGTGTGGAAGAAGCTGGGCACAGGGCAAAGCCTCGGAGAGCGAGAGCAGCCGGGGCTGCTGCTCCACCTGCAGCACAACGGCCTGGAGGAAAGGAATCTTCCCTCTGAAAGATCCGATTGTTCCCACCACGGTGGGAAGAGAGGATGGGGAGGGGGAAAGGGGCAAGTGCAGCTGGAATACCAGCTCCGGATAGCGTCACCGTGACTTAACCTGAGACCCAGCTGGGGACGTGAACAGCCGCCTGCAGCTGGTGACGGGAGCGAGCGCCGGGGCGCGGCGGCAGGGGCTGCTGCTGCACGGGTGCCCTGGCTGTTCCGCAGGGTGCCGTTGCCATCGCGGAGTGATTCGGTTCCTGGTGCACCGGCCCCCTCGAGGCCAGGCCAGCTTTGATGTTAAACTGCTTGCCCCAGCCGGGTGCCGTCATGTTTCACACCCTCCAGGGAGGGAGATTTTCCTAACGCCTGCGGGTCCTGTTCCAGCGCGGCCCCCGTGCCCCGGTGAGGGGGTGGCTGTGCGTGCCCGGGCCGTGCTGGGCGCAGGGCTGCGCGCTCCTCCCGCGCCACCGAGGCACATGGTGGCTATGGGCTTCCCTGGAGAACGGGGCTTCCCGCGGCGCTGACGCTGCCTGCAGCGCGGGGTCCCCCCGCAGCAGAGTCCTTGGGTGACCCCACATCACGTCCGGCACCGGCACCGCCTTAGTGCCGGTGTTTGCAGAGCATCAGGGCCTCTGAGCCCTCCTCTGCTTATTTATTCCTTGTAATTGAAGCTGTGGCGCAGCATTTGAGCAGCTTCCTGGGAAAAGTCTCCTTCAGTAAATAAATAATTTCCAGGGTGGGGACCGGGGCTGAGGAGCAGCTGCTGGCTGCCTGCGCGCGGGCCGGGGCGATGCCACCGCGCTGGCCGCGCGCCCTGGGAACGGCTCCGCCAGACCCAGATGTTTCCCTCACCGGCGCCCCAGGCGCTGGCCGGGCGCCCAGGGCGGCTGCGGGGGCGGCTGGTGCAGGGCAGGGGCTCGGGCATGGGAAGGGGCCAAGGGCTGCACAGGGGGCTGCACATGGCAGGATGTGCAGGGGGCTGCGCACGGCAGCTGCGGGGTGCTGGGCACGGGCAGGACGTGCAGGGCGCTGAGCATGGGCAACTTGAGGCAGTGGTTGTGCACCCAGGACGTGCAGGGGGTGCACGGGGGCAGGTTGCAGTGGTGGTTGTGCACCCAGGACGTGCGGGGGGTGCACGTGGGCAGGTTGCGGCAGTGGTTGTGCACCCAGGACGTGCAGGGGGTGCATATGGCAGGTTGCGGCTGTGGTTGTGCACCCAGGACGTGCAGGGGGCTGCGCGGGGGCAGGTTGCAGCAGTGGTTGTGCACCCAGTCCGTGCAGGGGGTGCACGTGGGCAGGTTGCGGCAGTGGTTGTGCACCCAGGACATGCAGGGGGCTGCGCGGGTGGGTTGCGGCGGTGGTTGTGCACCCAGGACGTGCAGGGGGTGCACGGGGGCAGGTTGCGGCGGTGGTTGTGCACCCAGGACATGCAGGGCGCTGAGCAGGGGGCCGCGTGCAGGCGGGTGCCAGATGTCCCTTGCAGCAGGTTGCGCAGGACGTGGTGCAGGAGGCGCAGGGCGCTCAGCCGTGACCCCGCCAGCCCTGCACGTCCCCGCGGCCGCGGCCCCGCTGCGTGCGACCCGCCAGCCCCTGAATGCGCGTCTGTGCGCGGGCAGCGCCGGGGGGGCGGCCCCTCAATGCGGGCAGTGTCCGGCCGCGGCTCCCGCTCCCCGCGGCGGGGCCAGTGCTGCCCCGCGCAGACAGAGGCCTCTGTGCTGGGGCCAGGGGAGCGTGCGGGGGCTGCGCCCGGTCCCGCGGGGGCGGCAGCCTGTGACGGAGCAAGTCCTGACGTCTGGAAAAGTCCTGTGTCCTGTAGCAGCCTTCTCCCGCCCGGCGCCGCTGCCACCCGCCCGAGGGCAGCAGGGCCGGGAGCTGCAGCCTGCATAGCTCGGCCGGGCGCTCCGTGCCCAGGGCCCCGGGCAGCCAGCCTGGGAACGGCCGTTTCCACTCGGGAGCGACGCGGCCGCGTGCCTTGGCCGGGCTCTTCCTCCCTTCCCTCCGCTCCCGTGTCGCTGCCTTCTGCAGCCCGTTTCCTCAGGGAACACGGCCGTGCCGGGAGCAGCTGCCAACCCCCATTCCCTGGGCTGGGAATGCAGCAAGTCTCCACCAATAACCCAATCGTGCAGGAGGGAGCGGGGACACCGCCAGGCCCAGCTGCCTCCCTTTCCCTGCTCAGAGAGGGCTGGAGGCCGGTGCTGCAGCGGAGGCTCTGGGGGCCGCCCTGGCTCCGTTCCCGATCGTTGCATTGCGACATCCTGGCCTCGGGTACCCGCTGGCTCCGCGTCTCCGCTGCGGTGCCGCCTGCCTCCCTGCCGGGCGGGTTTAATCCCTTAATCGCGACGGTCAGAGGTGGTGCCGGCCGCGGGGGGCAGGAATGTCTGCGCAGCAGCAGGGAGGGCCGGGCCCGGCACCGTGTCCTGGCACCGGTCACCCGTCCCGGTCTGCACCTGGCGGGGGGCGGGCGCAGGGGAGCAGGGACAAGGAGCAGCAGGAGCAGGGACCGCGGCGGCTGCTCCTGCACCCGCTCCCTGCGCGCCGCCTGGTCGGGAGAGCCGGGCAGCTGCAGCCGGTGCTTCCCGGGCATGGGCCGCTTTGTGGAGCGGGTCCTCCCGCTGCCCCGTGAGTGGGGCCGGGCGCTACCCGGCTTCCGCAGCACGGCCGGGCTCTCACCAGCTGCTGGCTTGGACATGCTGTGTGTGCCCAGCAGGGTGGGCATCCCGGCACAGCATGCATCCCGGTGCAGCGAGCATCCTGCCCGGCACGGCACGCATCCCACCTGGCACGGCATGCATCCCGGCACAGCGAGCATCCTGCCCGGCACGGCATGCATCCCACCTGGCACGGCATGCATCCCGGTGCAGCGAGCATCCTGCCTGGCACGGCATGCATCCCACCTGGCACGGCATGCATCCCGGTGCAGCAAGCATCCTGCCCGGCACGGCATGCATCCCATGCATCCCACCTGGCACGGCATGCATCCCGGTGCAGCGAGCATCCTGCCTGGCACGGCACACATCCCATGCATCCCACCTGGCACGGCATGCATCCCGGTGCAGCGAGCATCCTGCTTGGCACGGCACGCATCCCATGCATCCCACCTGGCACGGCATGCATCCCGGTGCAGCGAGCATCCTGCCTGGCACGGCACACATCCCGGCACGGCGAGGACTCCAGCACCGCACGCATCCTGCCTGGTGCTGCCTGGCCGCAGCCGCCCTACGTGGGGATTCATTTGCCAGTACAAAGCCGCTGCTGCGGAAATGTCTCACATCCCTGCGATATCCCCAGCATTGCCCTCTGCAATGACAAACATTCCCCTCGTGTTTGTTCTTTCGCTTGTTTTCCCTCTGCTCCCAGGGAGCTGAGAGCGAGGACATGGAGAGGGACATGGGGCTCCGAGGGGACCAGCCGGCTGCCGTGTTTTCCTTCGGCATCGGAGCGGCCCTCACCCCAGCACAGCACGGCGGCGCGGAGCAAAACTGCAGCCCCTGCGGAAGGACAACAAAGCCCCGGAATTAGAGATGCACTGGGAGTTTATTTTGCTGCAAAAAAATGTCAGAAATCTGCAGTGTTTGGACAGGGATTTGCCGGGGAGTGTGAGATGAAAGGCTGGCAGTGACCCAGGCCAGGGAAAGTCCGGCCCGCGGCCTTTCTTGTGGCTGGGCCGCGCACCGGGAGCCCCGCGCCGGGCAGCCCGTTCCCGCGGGCACGGTGCTGCCAGCCAGGGATGCCAGCCGGGAGCTGCCGGGCAGGATCCGCTCCTGCTGCTTTTGCCAGGTTAAAGTGAGAGCACATTTCCCTGGCAGCGAGAGCCAGCTCCAGCTGTTACTGCTCAGGCTGCAGCTCGGACCTGGAAATGGCAGAATTCCCCTCTTTCCCCCGGGATGGAGCCAGGCGATGCTGCCAGCTTGGTGTGCCGGGGACGTGGCCCCCGTGGGCAGCGGGACGGCGGGAGGGAGCTGCCCACGCGGGGCCTCGGGCTGCCCTTGGCCTGCCCGGCAGCAGAGCGGGTCGGGAAGGAGCGTTGGAGCTCGGACAGCTGCAAACGCTGCTCCCAGGCGGGAGGAAGCCGGAGCGGGGCCGGGCGAGGACGCGGGGCAGCGCGGCCCGGGGAGCAGCGCCCCACGTGCGCCCACAAACGCGGGGGGAGCCGGCGGGGAGCGGGGACGGACGCGCTGCTGCAGGACGGATGGCCGGGGGGACGCCCTGCCGCCGCAGGGACGGACGCCCTGCCCACTGTTCCTGGCCTCGCGCCAGGAGCAATGACACAAGCGCAGAGCCTGGTTTGCGCGTTGCTTTTTAATATTGTTCACTTCTAAATGGGCAGGAAACCCTGGCGAGCGCGGGGGCCCTGCGGCGGCGGGAGGGGATGAACCCCGGGGCCGCGCGTGCGTTAAATAACAAGCTAGCAAGCGGCAGAAGCAAAGGGGCATCGCGGGGCCGGCGGCTGCGCCCCATGGCAGCACCTCCCCATGGGCCGGCAGCGCCGCGGGGCCCGGCCGGGCGCTCACAGCGCGAAGTGCAGCCTGTAGGTCATCTGGTGGCCGTTGTCCCAGGCGTAGAGCACCTTCTCCTTGGGGTTGTAGTCGACCTGCGTGGTGAAGGCGTACTGGTTGAGGAAGGGCAGCCTGGGGTCCGCCTCGGTGTCCGTGTGCGTGTCGAAGGCGTAGGAGATGTGCCCGTCCGTCTGGCTGTAGGTGTCCACGGCGTAGAGGACGCCGCACACCACGAAGCAGTTGCCGTAGGCGCTGCGCTGCAGCCCCGTCCTCCACGTGGTCTCCTTGCGCACAGAGAGGTCCGCGGGGTCGAGACGGCTCAGGACGATCACCTCCTGCTGCGCGTAGTCGTCATCCGCTGCCGGGTAGATGACCCAGAGCCCGCTCTCGTCCACGGCAAAGTCGATGTCCGAGTGGCCCCGCCACTTCCAGGGCGTCGCGGCCTCGTAGACCACGTCGTGGAGCAGCGCCCAGGCAGCCACGTAGCGCTCCCGCAGGTCGTACTTGATGATGTTCTTGGTGAAGGCGCGGTTGTAGTAGAAGGCGCCGCGATAGACCACGTGCCCGGTGCCAATCCAGTTGTAGGGCAGCTTGTAGACGTTGCTCCAGCGGCCTGCGAGCGGCACGGGGAGGCGGTGAGGGGCTGCCGGGCACCCCGCACCCCTGGCACCCTCAGCCCCGCACGCCCTCACCCTGCTTGAAGCTCTCCAGGCTCCTGAACTCCACGAGGCTGTTGCCGTAGTAGTAGTTGGTGACGTAGACGCGGTCGTCCTTGGCTGCCGGGTCCTTCATCCAGGCGCCCTCGTTGCGCCCGTAGCTGTGCTGCTCGGTCGGGGGCTCCACCGAGGCCAGGGTGCCCTCGCACGCTGCGGGGCAGCAGCGAGAGGAGGAGGGAGGTTCGGCACGGGCGCCTGGGGACGCTGCTGGCCCTCCCGCCCCCGCCACGCTCACCCACCTCCGCCGGGCGCCTCGGGGCTGTGGCTGCTGTTGGCGGGGGGCTCGGCGGTGCCCGGCCGCGGGGGGCTGCTCTCCGGCCCCAGCGCGGTGCCCGTGGACGGGGGGATGATGCGGGCTGGGCGCCCGGATGGATTTGCCGGGGCAGCTGCTCCCCGCGCCCGGGGCGGCCCAGACTCACCACGGCCGGTGCCGCCGGCCGGCCCCTCCGCCTCCTGCCGCGACTTGTAGTAGGTGACGCCGCGGAGCAGGGGCTGCGGTGCCACGGGCGCCCGGGGCTTTGGCGTGGGCTGCGCCACCCCCCGGCCCTTGGCTGGCTCCTTCCTGGGCTTCTCTGCCTTGGGCTGCTTCTCCTTGGGCGCGCGCGGGGCTGTCTCTGCCGCCTTGCCCCGCTCCGGCGGGCTCTTGCGGGCACCGGCGTACCGGCCCGCCTCCCTGCCGCGGCCACCGGCCGTGTCCTGGCACAGAGCGCAGCGCTCAGCCCTGCTGCCCCGGCGCCCCACGGCATGTGGACGGGCAGGGCAGCCGGGCCCCTACCTGCGCCTTGCTGTCGGCTGCCGCGTCCTTCTGCAGCAGCTGGTGGCCCAGGTTGGAGATCTCCTTCTTGATGCCCATCATGATGTCGGAGTAGTTCTCGTAGCGGCGCATCTGGTCGCTGAGGTGCAGGACGCTCTGCTTCACCTGCTCGCTCTCCCTGCTCAGGTTGCTCTTGATGGTCTGTGGGGAGCGGAGGGACCAGGCCCGGTGTAGGGATCCCCCATGGATGTGGCCCCCAGCACCACAGGACCTGGCAGACAGCTCAGTGTGGGGCTGGGGGTCCCTAGGGGGCAGGACGAGGCTGCAACCCGGGTGTGTGGCCGCTCCGGCGCAGACCTACCTCCTCGAGGGTGTTCATCTGGGCCACCACCTTGCTGATGTAGGAGTGGACCTTCATGAGGTCCATGCTGTAGAGCGTCCCCTCCAGCAGGTCCACCATGGACTGCAGCTGCGGAGGCGGTGCCAAGGCTGAGCCGGGGGTGCAGGCACCAGCCCCGCGCAGAGCCACGGAGCACGCGGTACCTTGAAGAGCTCGGGCGCCTGCTTCTTCATCTTCTCCATCTTCCACTCGTTCTCGCAGGGGTTGAGCGAGGAGGGCGGCGCGGTGCAGGAGCACTTGCAGTCGGCCCCGGAGCTCACCGTCTCCACGGTGTAGAAGTCCTCGGCACGCAGGCTGCCGTCGCGCGCTCGCCCGCAGGCCTCCTTGCTCAGCGGCCGCAGGATGCACTTGCAGCGGCAGTCGGAGCCCTCCGAGGTCATCCGCACCTGCTCGCCCTCGCCCAGCGCCTGCGCGGGACACGCTGCGTGGGACCCTGCCCAGCTGCAGCCCCAGTGCCGGGAACGTCCCTCGGTCACTGCTGCGGAGCCACATCCAGGACAGCAGCGACTTGTGCCCGGCCCCGGGGATGGGAGCTGAGCGTCTGGCAGCGGCACCAAGGGCCGCTCGCTCCACTTCACACCCCTCCATGGGAAAAATCCATGCCGGAAGCCGGGCTTTGGCCCGGCTGCTGACCTGGAAAAACTGGCTTATCCGTGCCCAGGGCTCCTGTCTCCCCGGCTCCGTGGCTGGCTGGGGACTGCGGAACGGGGGGAGCAGCTCGGGCAGCCGGCTCCTCGCAGGCAGCCGCCAGCGCCGGGAGGCGCTTCCTGCCTCCCGGGGTCCCGGGGAGCAGCAGCCCGAGGCTTTTCCTCCGTGCCCAGCTCCGGGCCAAGCAGGTGCCTTCCCCGGCTGCCGGCCCGGCGGCCCCGTGGGAACGGGATGCTCCCTGCCCGGACACCACTGCCCCGGGGAAGCCGTGGGAGAACAGGAGCCCGGGGAGCCGGGACGGGACGGGGGACACGCGCCAGGCTCCCGCTCCCGGCGGCGTCGGGCGCCGCAGCCGCCCCGGCGCCCGCCCGGCGGGCAGAGCCCGCGCCGCCCTGAAGCTTCCTGCGCTGCCGCGCGTCCTGTTTCCCGGCGATATGGGGCAAGGAAGCGCGGCCGGGCCAGGTCCGGCGCCCCGGGGCAGCGCCGGATCCGGGCCGGGCTCGGGGGAGCGGCTGCGCCAAGGCACCAAGGAACTGGCCTTCCTCCTTCTCACGGCTCCTTAACCGGGGCGGCCGCGCGGGCACCGGACGCGGCACCTGGTCCCCAAGCAGACACTGGAGCCAGGCGGGCGGCGGGGGCAGCGGCGGCCGGACCGAGTCCCACGGAGCCCGGGCGGGCACCGAGCGCGGGCACCGAGCGCTGCGCGCGGACACCGGGTGGTTCCGTCCCGCGAACATCCCCGTTCCCGTGGCCGCTCCAAGCCCCTCGCGCACCGCGCGGTCGGGGGCCGGGGGCACGGCCGGTGCCGGAGCCGCGCTCGCCGCCTGCCCCCTGCCCGCGCCGCCCCGACGGCGCCGGTGCCGCTTCCTACCGTGGCGGCCGCCAGCGCGGGCAGCAGCAGCACCGGGAGCAGCAGCGGCCGCATGGCGAGAGCGGCGCCGAGCGCCCGGCACCGAGCGCGCCCGCCTCGCTGCGCTGCGCCCCGCCCGGCCCGGCCCGGCCCGGCCGCCGCCGCGGGGAGGAGCCGCCGCCCGCCCCGCCCGCCCCGCGACGGCACCGGTGGCACCGGCACCACCGGCACCCGCAGCGCCGCCGCGCGGTGCCCCCGGGACTGTCCGCAGCCCCCGCGCCGGGATGTCCTGTGCCATCGGGTACCCAACACCCCTATCCCGGGGCGGCCGGTGCTCCCGGTGTCCCCAGGCCGGGACTGTAGGGTGCCGTCGGGGATCCAGCGCCGCTGTCCCGGCGGTCCGGTGCCCCCGGGCCGGGCGCGCGGACTCCCGGGCGGGCCGGGCCGGGCTCGCTGCGGCCCCGGGCGCCCCCTAGCGCCGCTGCCGCTGCCGGGGCGGCCGCGCCCGGTGACGCCCCGGGCGGGCGCGCGCCGGGCGGACTACAGCTCCCGTGGTGCCCCGCGGCGCCCCCCGCGGCGCCGCCCGCAGGACTACAGCTCCCGTGGTGCCCCGCGGCAGGGCGGTGCCGCCGGGACTACGCTTCCCGTGGCGCCCCGCGGCGCCCGCAGCGGCGGCGGCGGCGCGGGCTGTCACAGCGCCCGGAGCGGCCATGGGGCAGCGCGGCCGCTGAGAGCCCCGCGCCCGGCGCGCCCGGCCCGGCGCGGCCATGGAGCTGGAGCCGCCCGCGGAGCTCCCGGAGCCGCGCGCCGCCGCCAAGGGGCCGCCGCGCAACGGTGAGTGCGGCGCGGAGCGGCGCCCCGGCCCGGGCGGGCGGGCCTGGCGGGGGGAGCGGCGGGCCCGCGAGGCAGCGTGCCCGGTGTGCCCGGCAGGGGCGCCCGGGGCTGCGTGTGCCCGTGGGGCTGCCCGCTTGGGAGGCTGGGGAGACGCCCCGGCGGGCGTTTTGGGGTTGCCCGTGTGTGCGCTGAGGGCCGGGGTTGGGGGGGCCTGTATTGGGGGGGGGCGTCCCTGTGCGCCCTGGGACCCGATGTTTTCGGGGGGGGGGGGGTCTCTGTGTGCGCTGGGGCCCTGTGCTTTGGGGCGGGGGGGGTCCGTGTATGTGTTGGGGCTCGGTGTTCTGGGGGGCGGCTCTGCGGTGCTGGGGCCCTGTGTTTTTGGGGGGTCTCTGTGTTTTTGGAAGTGCCTGCCCGCTGGGGCTCTGTGTTTTGGGGGTGCCGGGGGCACCGCGCTGCTGGGCGCTGCTCCGCGCGTGTCCCCGCGCCCCCACGCGTGTCCCCACGCGCAATCGGGCCCCTCCGCGGGTCCCCGGGGGCAGGTGCCGCTGCCGGAGGTCGCGCCCGTCCCCCCGGGCCGCCCTCGGCGCCGGGCCCGGTGCCGGCTCCCTCCGGCCGGGCCGCTTCCCGCCGCGCCCGCGGTGTCGGGGATCCATCCCGCGTGTAAACAGAGCCTGAATATTTTATAACGGCGGAATTCGCGGCATTGCCTCTTGTTGTTATACAGCGAATCAATAAACGCTATACACATGCAACTCGGGCCCGTCCTGGGCAGCATAACAAAGGGGCTGCGGTTGCAAATGCAAAAGCGGCCGCTCTTTCTGCACCCGAGCCGGGCTCCTGCTTTGTGAATCTCTGCTTTATTTCGCAGCGACTTTCTTTTTACCGGCTCCTATTATCACTGTCAGGTTGTAATACCGCTCAGGCAGGAGTTTAACAAGAAATACCAATCAATCACTGTGACCCTTTCAGAGATAATAACCGGGTTAGCCAGCCCAAATCGGTAAAGTTCAGGGGATGCTTGTTTGTTTCTTATCTCTTTATAAGGAATTTGTTTCTAAGGTAATGATGCTTGCTGCTACTTTACCCTCAGTAGAAAACAAGCACATTTTTTTTTAATCTAAATGAATTTTTGTTTATGTGCTGTAGTTTCAAAAATTGCCAAAAGTCCATTTTATGTAAGGGTGAGATAGGAAAGGATGTAGTTTCAGAAGTATGAAGATGCACCACAGTTTTGCTGTATTTCCGTATCTTGTGCAGTAAGTTACGGCTCTGCTAGATGCCGTGTTTGCTTTGAGCTCCCCTTGCTGTGCTCTGTGTGATGCGAGTTATTTTCCGCTGACATCTGGATGCTTAGGATGCGCGAAATGTTTATTTGGGCAGTGCGTATGCTGTTGCTTTCTGGCTGTGCTGCTTTTGGTGTTTATAGGCACCATTTGGAAGACTTTTACACTTCCAGTATGCAGATACTGCATCTGCACTTGAATGTCCCTGCTAATTTTTATGGTTTACAATTGTATTTTACCATGCTAAGGTGATTTTTTTTTCTCTTTGAAAGGATTTATTCAAACAAGAGATTTCTTTTAAGAAAATATTTAGATACAAGGACTACTGATGAGATGTTTCTATAACACCTTCAAATGCAAATGTTTAATTATGTCTCTTTGTGAGGCTTCTAGAAGCCTCTTTTTTTTCTTCCCCCCCTCCTCCTTAATCAGATACACAATTAGATGCAGGATAGTTTTCCCCCTTAATATTATGCTCTCTAACATTCTAACTTAATTTAATTTGGAAAGTGTCTGTTGCTCCTGTGTCCTTAATGATTTAACTGTATTAACACTTGGCCCGCATTAGTCCCCCCCCGAAGTGTGCATACTTTGACTTTTTAATCTCTTTTTGATTTGCTGGCTTACTTTTAAAAATCGGCCGCCTGTCTCGCGTGGCTGTTCCACGTGAGAGACGTTGTACCTGGGGCTGCAGTCGGTTCTGAATGGGTGATGTAACAACCCTTTCCTGCTTTGCCTCCCCAAATGTGAAATGCTGACATGCTATTGAGACATTGCTTGACCTTCAGCCTCTGCAAAGCCCCGGCAGCCGGGGGAGGAGTGGAGAGCCGCCTGCATCGGGTGGCACCGCCGCAGCTTAGGAAATACCTGCGAGCGGCCGTGGCAAACTCGGGCTCTTAGCGCTCCCGCCCCTTGAGGAAGGTTCGTAAAATTCTGATGCCTTGAGGACAAGGAAAATCAAATCGTGTGCCGTGTATGTGGTGAGTAGGATTGCATCGTCGGCTGCTGTGTTAAAGTCATTAATGAACTCAAGCTTTGCATGTGGCTGCCGGGTTAACCCCTAGTAAACGGTGGGACAAGTTTCCTGGCACCTTTAGTGAAGGAAACATCCGGATAATTCTGATAGGCAGTTACGTGATTTTATTTCACCATTCACAGCTTCCCTCTTTTTGAGGGTTAATCTGACACGTTGGGTAATAGTTTCCCTTTACCACCTAGAGCACGTAGCCTCTGCCATGTAAGGAGCATATTTTATGCTCAATCAAATGGAGCATGAGGAAAATGAGCTCTTTTTTACCTTTCCTGGTAAATGACAGGGTATGCGCTCCTCTGAACACCAGCAGTAAGTTGGTGCTGCTGCCACATAGTGCTTCTCAAATAATTATTTAGACAAGTTGTTTTAAATCATTATGTTAGGGCATTCATTTTCCCTGCACTCCAAGCAATTATTTCTCAACAGGTCCCATTTAAGACTAAGTTATCTGTAATTTCAGCCAGCAATCTTTCCCTTCTGTGGGAAGAGGGGAGAAGGAAAACATAGTGGTTCTTGCATCCTTTTATTTAATTTCTTTCCTAAAATAAGGGTAAAACGGGTTATCTGGAGTGAAGATACTTTGGGACATGCTTTGTTATGTGTTCTCTGAAGGCAGATTTACATATTGGGAAACTGCGTTTAGGGGAATACCAAACTCAGACATAGGGTTCCAATCTGAACAGAGTCTGCAGCAGAGAGCAGGTTTGTGAGAGCAGAGAGATTGCAGAGTTTATAAAGAGAAACCCTGGTGCTTGCATCCCTTCCCTCCCCGGCGCTCGTGGAAACTCTGCTGGCTCCGCACTGACGGTTTTAGTGGTTCTCTACGCTCGATTGCTTTGCGTCTGTTGAGATAAGCCTCAGTTAAAGACAATTTCATTGATATAGTTAGGTCTTAATTTACTTGCTATAAACTTTTTGAAAGATCAGGGAGCGCAGCAAAGGGAACCGTCGAAAGAGAACGCTGCTAAACTCAAAATGTCTCTGAACAAGAAGTTACAGTGTTTTAAAACACTAGTTTGGCTTTTTGAATGTAAATGGCTCTTAATCTTCATAAAGTGATTGATAACAGAATTCTGAGCTTGAGCTTGTGATGAGGAGAGACTTGTAATTTAGCAAGAACTTAACTCCTACGTTTGTTTTGATTTGAGTATAAGGTGGGAGAAACCTCTCGGTGTAGAGCTGGAATTCAGCACGGATGGTGTCTGTAGATCATTAATCAGGAAAGTAGTTTCATGCAAGCTTTTTTGTACTGAAAACAAGGCTAGCAATGTATGTTCAGCAGACGCACAGCATGATGTGACATGACAGCAACAGTTTTTTTGCTACCCTATGATGTGTTTCAAAGATGCAGTACTTGGGGAAGAGAGGGAGTTCTTTCACCGAGTACACTGTTTCCTGATTGTGAGGAAGCAGGGTTTCTCTCTGGCAAACTGCTTCTGTGTTTTTTTTTTTTTTTTTTTTTTTTTTTTTTTTTTTTTGGAGGACATTGTGACATTATTGTGTGTAATCAGTTTATTAAATTTCTGTTTAACTCTTACGTGATGGTGATTTCAACAAATGCGTTTACGCTTGCATTCTCCGAGAATGAGAACACAGTTTATCCTGTTGATAAACTGCCTGTTTAACTAAAGCCTTTAGCAGTGTAATCTGGTAATTGGAATTAAGTCATTTACATAAAGAATTGGCCCAGGATTTCATCAGATGGCTGCTGGTGAGCCCAAACGCATTCTTTCCCTCCAGCTGTATTAAACCAGCCTTTTGATCCTCTCGCTTCCCCCCCTCCGCTAAGCCGGAGTGGTTATCACTTTGCAAAGTTAATTGAGGAAGGGCAGTTGCAGGACAGGAGGACCCTTCGAGCTTTAGCTTTAGTCTTAATTATTATATTTCTAATTACCTAATTAGAAGACTTACAGGTTTTTCACGTTAGTAAAAATGGTTCTAACAGACTTTTTAGAAAGAGGGAACACAGCTGACAGAGTAGCCACAGTGATACTGCCTTTTTTTTAATCCTCTTCCTTTTGAGAATGCATTAGAAAAAAATTCTAAAAATTCCCCAAACTCCTAATGTCAGGTTAACTATAAACTGCCATAACATCCTTGTCTCGAAACAAATCTCTCTGAAACTTGATGGAAACTCTTCAAGTTCTTGTAAATGGATCCCAGAACTGCGAGGCCCTTGGGACCAACTCTCAGACAAGTTTCTTGTCACGTAAAACCATAGAAGCTCTGCAGGCAGAAGCCAGGAGTGGCAGTGGTCACATTTCTAAAGGCTGAGCCCTGCTCAGGCTCTCTAGTGCTAATTGATCAGCTACAAGTGTAATTAATATTGCGGCAGCGGTGCGCAGTTACCGTTCAAATCGGCAGCATCTGCTGCGTTCGCCCTGCGAGCGCACGCGTTCCCTGCGGTGGTTCCCTGCGTTTCAGGTGGTGGAGCCAGGTCCAAACACAACCGGTTCCGGCATCGGCGGGAGCCCCGCGGGGCCGGCGCCGCCGCGGGGGGCTGGCAGCTCCCGGCCTCCGTGGTGCTCCCAGGTCCACTTTCCCGTCAGATCCTGGTCAGGCTTCTAAATTACACAAAAGTCACTTTTCTGCCCATTTATGGAAATGAAAGTTATTTTTAGGCTGAAATAACTATAAACACAAACTTTAGTGTCTAGATTCTTTAGAAGAGAGGCTGTTAACCTGGCAGGTTTTTAGCAGGGGTTGGAGAAGATACTTCCTCTAGATGAAGCTCCAACCTGACTTATTTTTAATGGTGTCAAACTAATTGAAATTTTCTTCAACCCCCATAAAACATAACTATTATTTTGTTAATTAGAGTCTGATACTAACTTGAAAGTGTTTGCTAATGGAAAGATCTTGTAGATGGATTTGAGAGATTCGTAAAGCTCTTTGGCTTATGCTGATGGTATTGATCCAGCATGGGAAATCGTAGCTTACTCGTAATTAATTAATTGGAAATTCCCAGTTGGTGCTTGGTAGGTGCACTGTTTTTGACAGTGTGGGGGGTGTCTAAGGAGAGGAGCACCCCAGTCCTCCCTGGCAAGGGGCCCGAGGAGGCCGTTGTGGGAAACGTCACCGTGTTCGCTGAACCTGCAGGCTCTGGACACGCTGGTTCGTTGAGGCAAGTGCTGGGTGGCACCTACCGCAGAGCAGCCCTGGTGGAGAGGTAGCAGCCTGGCTGCTGTTGTGCCCTCCACCTCTGTCTTGTTGGCTTTGTTAAGTCTTTCTTTGCCTGCTTCTATTTCCCCCCTAACCTGGTGTATAGTGTGTTGGTTGCCACCCTCACCCTGCAGTTGACCATTAGCATTTCTTTTTTGATTTATGTAGCAGCTTTGCTCACTGTCACTATCGCCGGCTGATATCCTTAAAAATGACATTTTCTAGTCCTGGAAACTTATGCATTAAACAAAACTGCATAAAGGAAAATCCCCAGGCCTGTTGGAGACCTGTAAAAAGGACACCCAGCAGGAAGAGAGGCCCATGTCTTGAAATATTCATCAATCATTTTCCTGGCACCAGGAAACCAATCAACCTTCTAAGGAGTGGAGCATAATCAATCACGCAATGTGGGAAATTGGAATCACTGGCCCTACCAAAAATGTCCCTTCATGTTGACAGGGTAAAAAGATTGTTGTGTTTGTGCTTCTTCCCAAGTAGTAGCTTGCATGTTTGGTGCGAAGAACTCTGAGAAGAAAACGGGTTAAGCTTAGGCTAACGATTCCTCCCTCCCACCCCCAGTGATTAAGTTGCCCTATGTTTCGCTTTTACATTTTATTTTTCACCTTTCTGTAGCTGATAGGCAAAGGTTTTGTCCCCACATCATTAACCACCTCATTCTGTAAACTGCAAGTTCAACAGATGCTGGTTTTCCTCTGCCGGATCAGAACTCTAAGATTTTTACAGCCCCTTCAAGACAGTTGAAAATAGTTTGTTTTGCGAACTGTGACACTGGGGATGAAGAAGCCATGCAAGAATATATATTGCTGGAAATCCTTCATTGGAAAAATATTTGTTCCGTATCCCCTATGGAATAAGGAGCAGTCGACTGTGATCCCTGCTGTGCCTTGTTTGGAGTTGTTCTGTGGGTGCTGCTCCGGAGGCTGCAGGAGCAGGGCCGCTCCGGGGGCGCTTCCCGCCTCCGTCCTCACGTGCGGAGGGGTCCGGCTGCGGAGCGGGGCGCTTGTTTGGAAAGCCGTGGCTTTCTGCCTGAATAACTAGCGACATCTGAAACAAATGTCACTTAAACAAAACGCGCCCCCCTGCCCCAGCACTCGAATACACGTAAGCGGTGCGTGGGGCGGCCGCGGCTCCGCGCCGCGCGGGCCCTGCGTGACGGCTCGGCCCGCGTGCAGCTCCGCTCACCGCGCTTGCCACCAACCGCTGCGTCGGCGTTAAGGTGACTTGCCCGCCATGCAGATGTGCAGCCGCTAACGAACGAGATCGCCAGCTGCTCTTAAATACCGAGGGCAAAATACAAAAATCCCCGTTAGTAAATAAAGCTTTGAAATGACCTTGAATCTAAAGCTGTCCTGAGGTAAATTTATGGCTTTTCCTCCTTGCGACAGAGCGGGGTGCAGCGGCGCACGGTGCCGTTTGGTGAAACGTTTGATGCAGCCTCGGTGGCCGGGGGGCAGCGCGCGGAGCCGCGAGCAGAGAGGGCAGAGCTGCCGCCTCGCGCCTGCCTCTCTGGAAACTGAAGCTCTTCTGGCTTTTAGGGGCTTACCAGGACTCACTTGCTTTACTTCCTGAGAAGTCCAGCAGGATACTTAGTATCTCCCTACTTTCGAAAAAAAGCTTTTTTTTTTTTTTTTTTTTTCTCTCAGTCAGTGAAAATTCTGAGCTACTTGTCGTTCTATAGCACCCAAAAGGAGAGGTCATGGCCTATTTCACCTTATTTGGTCCATTTAAGATCGGATCACTCGGATTAAATTTTATGGTTTTTTTCTTGGTCGAGTGAGGTGTTTTTGAGCCTGGACGCGGTTCGCGGTCGCAGGGCAGGAGGGCCCAGGGTGCTCAGATGACAGGCCCAGCACCAGGCCGCTGGCCAAGCAGAACGGGGGCCATCTGTGAAACGTGACAGTGATGAACTGGCAGCCAGTGCCCAGGCGGGGCTGCTCCTGCGCGGCTTGTATGGAGCGATCAATCTGTGAATCACCGAGGGGGGACAGCGGGCAAGAGCGAGTCACCCCGACGTGCGAGCGCGGAGACCCCGCGCTGCCGAGGCGCTCGCCGGAGCGGTGGTACCGGAGCCGCGCGGCGCTGGCGCCCCGGTCTGCGCTGCCCGCCCGGAGCAGCCGGGCCAGCGCCGCAGCGGGAACTGAGCACCAGGAGACTCAGCTGCTGCTGAGGCTGCCAGGGCCTCTCGGCCCCTACCTGCCCCTTGGTTTCACTGCGTTTGGGGGCTTTTCCTTCTCCTCAACTCGCCATGGATGTCAGTGCTGATTCGCCACCACTTGCGTGCAGCAGCTTCTTCAGATCCTTGTTCAGCAAAGCTGGGGATGCCACTGAGAAATGAACTAGGAATACGTTGGGTGTGGGTATTTATGTGTGTATGTTACTAGGTTAGCAAATATCAAAATGTTTACATTACTCAGCTTTAAAGAGTAACAAATAGATTTCTCATAGGAATGAATGTAACAATTGCTTTAGGATTATAAAACTTGTAATGATAAATCTTAAGACAAAAAAGTAAATTAAACTATTAAAGAAACTTATATCTTTATGAAGTTGTTAAAAATAAAATTAAAGTTTCAGATTTTCCTTCAGAGCAACGGTGTATACTAAATTCACTCCAAAATAACTTTCACATTGAGAACAAGAGCTTCCCTCTTTAAAATGTAGCTTTTTTTTTTCTCCTTGTATTTAAAGTGATCTACTAGTGCAACTGGAGACAAGTGTCTTCAAAACGTAAGGAATGATGCTGCTGCCCTGAGGAATCTTTGATAGTTCTCAAGCACTTTCTGGTGTGCTTTTTAAGACGCTTAGATGTGTGTTGCCAAACAAAAAGCTAATAAGAGACATGGCATCCTGCAAAATGAGATTTTTAGCAGTAGACAGATGTGGATGGAAAGACTCTGCAAGAGAAAGGAAAGTGTTTCTGGAATTGCAAACAGCAGGAGCTAATACGGTTTGCAAACACGGTAGACAGTAGGCAGAGGGGTAGGTGGTGAGAAAGAATCAAATTTCTCTTGATTCTTGTGTGTACATAATCCCCATCCCTGGGAGGCCAAATTCTTAGTGTAAGCTTCTCTCTCTGACAAAGCCCCAAATACTGGTATTTGTGGGATTAAAAGGGAAGCTGTCAATGAGGCTAGAAGGCTGTAGATAACTATATAGATTTCACGAAACAAAGATTTATTAATAAATTTGTAATGAGCTGGTCACACATGTTAAGATGATGCTGAAGCTGTGGAACAGCATTGATCACGTGTTTGAGTTTCAAAACGGTGCTTTTCAGCTGAGCCTTTTTCTGCAGCTTGTGCTACCTTTTGAAGTAGGTTGCTGCAGCCCGAAGACTCTGATATGAAAGCGTTTAACCTATGAGGTGCCCAGTACTTTGAGTTCAGGCTCGTTAATTGCTTTGGTTCTTTCACGTGGCATGCAGTGAGAACTGCTCTGGCTTATACAGTTAGGATTATATCCTATTTGCAAAACCTGTCGCTTCTCATCAGTAGTTCTTGCCTGAAACTGTTAACTTATTTGCTGTAACTAGATCATCTTTTTTATAAGCATTATAGAAATATACTCTACCTAGGCAGTTGTAAAGCTTTCACTTTTTTCCTAATAATGTGTTTTAAAGTTGATTATGTGTTCAGTGATTGATTTTAATGTTTTTTTTGTGCGTGTGTGTGGTGACAATGAGGAAAATTGTTTCAAAATGCCTGGTGTTTATACCTGTTTTTCACATTCTAGGATTCTGTCGAGATCCTTCAACAGAACGTGATTCATCTGCTAGTAAGTACTAGTTAGTCTCCTTTCATTTCCAGGGCTGGAAGGGTTCGTGGAGCGAGCGGAGGTTTAGGGGGCATTGACTGTGTCCAGCTGAAGTCTATTAAAGTTAAAGCTGTAATATCATCTACACTAATTAAAATTTGGAGAGAAATGCTATTAAATCATTTGCCTTGTGTTTAGGGAAAAGCTGTTTTCAGAGCTCTTTGGGTCTGTTCTCTAGGATCACAGTTTGGCACACATTTGCTATTGAGGTAAAATGGCACACACTGTTTTGCAATGAAAAGGTCTATTTATGGTGCCGAGTTACTGTCTGAAGCAGTGGTGTTGGGCTCCTAGGAGCACCCATCTCTGGCTGATTTGGAACCTAATTGCCAGCATATTCTGGGTGCTACAATGTCATAGCAGCAGGCAAGTATTAATCTGGGTTGATGTTAATTCTTAAAGCATCAATGTCATCTCTACTCCTGCGTAACATTTTTTAAGTAGATAACTGTGGTCGATTGAATATATGGATATTGCTATAGTAGTTTGCCAGGGACTGGTGTTAGCCAACATTTTATCAGTTGATCAAAGAGCAAAGAAAGGATTGCCACTAATTTGTAGACAGTACAAAGATTTACAAAATGATTATGCAATGATGTTTCAATATTGGAGAAGGGTAGACTGCATGGTAGGCAATATCCTGCTCAACCAAAACATACTCCAGGTATAGCAGATGCAAAACTCCCTGTCTTGGAACGAAGACAGCATGCCTGTGGAACAGGGAATTACATTCTGGGAAGCATTGGCTGTGAAACAGTTGGAAGGTATTTATAATACCTTGATAAGTGCCTGTCACTGCAATGCTGCAGAAGCAGCACTGGTGTGATCCTGTGAATCTGCGGAGAAAGACTAACATGAGTCAATTCACGGGTAAAGAAACTAGATGTTTCAGTAAGACGTGTGTAGATTTGATTATGACAGTTTTGTTCGCTATTGAGTTGAATATCCAGTGCACCTCTTGGCTCGTATTTCTAATTCCCTGGGGTAGCAGAGCAGCCAGATTTCAAGAAGTGCACTGCGCCCTGTGCAGAAAATGCAGCAGACGTGTGAAAATCTTGCCCATAACTCACACGGCAGAGTTGATATCACTGCAGCCCAGATCTCCCTGCTCTAGATTCTGTGTCTTGGGAAGCATTCCAGGAATCCTGTGACTTTTGATGGCATCAATAAATCAGATACCATGCCAACAGCATTTTCCTGGAATGTAAACAGACATTTAAAATAGCAATGTCTGGACAGTATATTTTGAAGGATATAGTGTAGGCACCAGCTCTTTAAGTATGTGGAACATTAAAGAAAGAAACATGACTTATGTTAATAAATAGGAACTGTGGTTGTTTCCTGTGTTCATGAAAATAGTTCAGAATATTTACTGCGGGGTGACCTTACTTGCCAGTCCCCTCTCCTAACAGCGTGTGTTTTCAGTGTTGAGGTGAGATTGTAGAAGCTCTGCCTGATGTAGGGGAAAGGGGAGGAATGTCTCTGTATAATAAAATTAGCTGATAAGGGATAATGAATCACCTTTACTCAGCTCTGCGCAGTAGCAGCTGATCTGGGGATGTGCAGACTGGCCAGTGTCACCTCGATCCCTGGGATGAACATGGAGAAAATCCTCCCTGGAGGAGCGTTCCGCCCCGCGAGGGCCGAGGCGGCAGCGCCCGCGGAGGCTCTCGCAGAAGAGAGGCCGCGGGACGTCAGATGGCAGCTTCTGCCTACAGGGGTGCTAAGGGTCAAACGGAGCCAAAATCTTCTGAGGTGGTTGCCGAAGGGTCAAGATGCTCCCAGGTTGCAACAAGGGAAACTTCTTCTGGGAGGAAAAACCAGCTGCTGGTGGGAGTGCTGCAGCTCTGGACTGGTGTCCGGAGGCTGCGGATGTCCATTCTTGAAGAGGCTCCGTGTTTGTACAGACCCTGCCCAGCCGGGTCCGGCCTTGCAGCAGCTCTGCAGCGTGGGGAAGGGAGCACTGGACGAGCCCCAGAGACCCCTGCCAGCCTCAGTTACCCGCTGAGGATGGGATCCATCCCTCACAACAGCTGATACTGCCATCTTTGCAGACATCTGTGATGCCTCTATCTCCGCTTTAGAGGGAGAAGTCCTTAACCTACATGGTCTGTGTTTTTCTGAAGTCGTATTTCCTGGTTTTTAGCATATGTTTTGGGAGGTCTTTACCAAAATATTATCCAACTAACGGATATTTGACTAGGCAAATTCTTCCTGCCACTTCACGAGCTTTGCTGTGTTTTACCCAAGCAACACGTGTGAAATGTATCTTTAGCAGCTCCCTGTTGGTCAGAAACGGTGGGAAAAGATGTTACTCGTGGAACCTGCATGCGCTGGAGCTTCTTCTAGTCCTGCGTATTCCTGTGCTTGTTCGGGGCAGCGTGTTCTAGCCTTCCTGTTCGGAGGAAGGTGACAGCTCTTTGCAGGGGGACTAAAACTGACGCGCCAAAATCTTCAAAGTCCAATGCTATGTCGCAGGTTCAGGCTAAGTTCATTTCTAGGAGTAGCCTCCTTATACCCCTCCAATTAGCATAAGCAGGGACAAGGGCAGTCAAAGGTCAAGAGAAGTTCAGAATAGCATAACCTCTTCTAGCAGCGTTTCCAGCGTTCCTAGTCCTGCGAAGCTCTCCGAGCTGTTCCTGCCCTCGTGTTTACTATACAGCTGTAAAACTCAAAGAACAAGGCCTGGCTTGATACAAGGGAAGCTGAAATCAAGTTGCTGAGAATAGCTAGCATTGTTGCTTAAAACAGGAGAAATAATTGATTTATGTTATGGTGGCCAATTAGGTTGTAAAGTGAGAAACTCTTAAAGCAACCCTGTGGCTTCAAGGCAGCTTTTTGCTCTGATTTCTGCTCAGCAAATAGGAGGTACCCCAATAAAGGTCATCAGCTCCGTGAGCTAAATTATTAATTCCTTTCATGCCACTCAGGGCTTGTAAACAGTGTATAATACAGGCAAACAATTGGCACTGTTCACGTATTGGGCAGAGGAAAGGTCAGAGGGGAAATAGCAGCATTGGCAGCAGCTGCTTCATAGCTGAGCAGACTTTTGTCCTTTTCATCTGTTAGAGCAAACCTGTTCCCAAAATTTTAGCTGGCTGTGAACTCATACCTCCTCTCTTAGTTGAATTGTTTTTAGGAAATCAATGTTTTGCATAAAATCACGGAAATGGAAAGGGCTGGAGGGGAGGGTGAGGGAAAAGGATAAAAGAAAAAGCAATATTCACATGTTGTAGAAAATTGATTTTTTTTAAATATTTATTTACATGGATGAGGCATTTAAAGTCTACTCGTTCAAGGCACATTGAAGTCTTATGAAGCTTTTTTTTTTTTTTTTGGAAGCATGATTTGAGATTAATAGGGTGTAAATAGCCACTTTGCCACTAGTACAAGAATAGGGATGTTTTCAAGTGTCTGTCTTTCCTCGTGGACTAGACTTGTTTCTTGTTGATACCGCTGGTGGGATCCCGGCCGGCCACCGAGCAGGACGTGCTTGTGTTTCTAGGAGCACTTGCAAGAGCATCGAGGGAGCTGCGGTAACCTCAGCCTTGGGCCGGGGCCCGGCTGTGCCAGCCACGGGGAATGTGCTGCCAATCGTAATTCAAACACCTGCATAACTTGAGGCTTGACTGAACTTGTCCCTTCTAGGAATAGTTATACACGTCTGTTGTTGATAACCCTTGGTGTGACATTACGGTGAACAATCTGGAAAAGTAATGGACTTAAATCTAAACTGCATCTCTTCCCACTCCGAAACTTCTGTTCAGGAGGCACGTGCTTCATCTGGCTGCTTTTGCAGTGACACTTGATAAGCGGCTCCAGATGTTGGCAGGTGTGCGGCGCTGCCCTGCGCGAGGGTGACGCGGAGCCGCCGCGCGCGGCGCGGGCGCCGCTGGCCTCGCTGCTCCTGCCATCTGGCCGCCTCGCAGGGCACTTGACCTCCTTTTGCCAAAGAGCAGCAGGTACCCTCGGAACGACCATCTGCTGATCTGCTCCTCCAACCTTTCTGAAAGCCGAGTTGTGCGCAAAACTGATACCTAAATGAACTAAATCTTTACCATTGTCAGAAGCACAAATATAGTGCTGCTTTTAGGGTTATATTGGCTATATATGGAAGCATGTGTATATTATGTTGTATAGGAGAAAATGCTAAGCCCCTTGTAAGTATCTGGAATCGCTATATTGCATATAAAGAATCTTTACTTACAAAGACACGGGCCTGGTTTGTGGCCTGCTAGCCGTCTCTGGACGGGGGAAGGGGGACAAGCAATTCCTGCATATAGAAATAAGGTAGCAAACAGGAAACTGCCAAACCCATTTTTGTCTTTAAGAAGCTGAAAAATACACTCCATAGAGCAGGACTGTCAGAAAAGCCACAGTCCTGCAGCGTTGCGTGCAGCTTTCCAAAGACTCGTGAAAGAAACGCAAGTAAGAGACATGTCAGATATCAATTAATTTGTTCAAAAATTCCGGGCAGTAAATATCTCCATCACGTGGTGGAGAGGGCGTTTCCAAACAAGCCCGTCACGGTTTGTGCGTGCGGCACGCTGCGCTGCTGCTGGCCCTGCGCCGTGCGGCGCGTTCGGCTCCCAAGCAAAGGGCTCTCGCTAGGCACGACGTGGCTGCAAAATGCTCTGCTAAAGTGTTTGTTTGTTTGTAGGTTGCATAATTAGACCGAAATGTTTTTTACGCTTTTTAGTGTAAACACTCTTCAGTGAGTGGCATGCTGTGGAATAAATCAGAACTGTTACAAATGTAAAAACAATCTTTGGACCAATCACAAGCTTGAGCTGTGGACTGAAGTTATGTTTCTAAGGTTGTATTCTATAGTTGAGGAATGTAAAGCTATAGTAGGCATTTCTTGTGTCTTAAAGCTATATGAGAGGTATTTATAATAACATGGTATCTGCTAGCATCAAAATGATAGAGATCGTTTTGCTTGATAACTTGAAATTTGTAAAAATGTGGTGAGCTGAATTTCACTTGCTTAAAAAACAAGCAAGTGATCAAGCCACAAAGAGGCTGCATTACTGTTTTACCTCACTTAATTAGATGAAAACTGACTCTGTTCCAGGAAAATGGTTTTCTTCCTGCTTTGGGTCCTGGAAAGATGGATCCTTTCCAAATGCCAAGAGTATGTGGCAATTGAATCAGATCAGGTTCTGGCTTGTTTGTTTATTTTAATTAGCAAAACATAGGGCTCTAGTCTCCTTTCCTCTTTCATCAGAAAATAAAGCTTTGTCTTCAGAGCTGCCTTTTGCTGACACGGGAAGTGACAGCAGCCCTCTTGCAGGGAATGCTTTGCAGGCAGCCGCACAGCCCCAAGGAAGGCTCCCCTTCAGGAGCTGGGGTTCTGTGCAGTTTAAAGCTGACAGGATTTAGGATTTCTTCGTGGTGAAAGTTGTTTGATGCAACATTCACAAACCAACCCTCTCAAGTTGGCAGATTACAGAACTGGCTGCTCTGAAGAGCAGCCTGGGAGACAATGTATATGTGAGATAGAAATCTGAAGAGGAAAGGACAGCGCTGTTAGTTAACTGCCTCTCAGAGCAACTTCTGTCTACAGATAAATGAAGATAGGAATATTCCATTAAAATGTTAAAGCCAAGTGCTTGGTAAAATGCACACGACAATCTTCTCATTTTCATTTTCTCATTAGCGACAGATGTGGAGCAGATGAGTTCCTCCTCTCCTGTCCTTCCCGTGAACTCCATGGGCAGTAAGTACCACTTTTTATTGCCACACGAGGTGGACTTTCTTACTCTGAGGTTCTCCAAAGAGGAGGATTCGTACTTTGCTGTACAAACCTTGACAAGTTGAGCAGCCAGTGCTAGTGCATGGCCGCGGGGGTGCCGATGTTGGCGCGCTTGCGTCGCCCTTGCTCAGCACAGCCGAGTGGGCAGACACGGGCCCCAGCATTTGCGCCCGTCTAGTGCTGCTGGTGGAAGGTGCTCCCATAGCGAGGTGGCAGCGGGAGCTGGGAGGTAAGTGCTGTATCATACAGTGATACGATGACTGAAACATGGGGTGTTGGGGAACTGTTGGTGTGAAAGCCCCTGTGTGAAGTGTAGCAGCATTATCCTTTGAAATTCTCAGAGAGAGATTTCTGATGAAATTGAAAGCGGTTAGTTGGTAAAATCCTCTTCCCATTCAATGAATTCTGGGCCTGTAACTATAAAACTAAAATTCTAGCTGCTAGACACTTAAAACAATGCAAATTCAGAATTACTTTTTAATACTCCATCTAGTGGTATTGAATCAAAGGACCAAAGGTATTTTGTTGAAAATAAACCACTAGGTGGCAACAAGTCCTTGCCACACTTGGAAGTTGCAGGCTTAAACTCAGAACGATTGTGTGTATGTAATAGAGGAATGAGGTCTGTGCAAATTTTTAAATTGAAACAACATTTCACTTTTTTTTCTGAAATTTAAGTAATTTCAAATATAACAGATTAACTGACAGCTCAATAAAAAATAATGCCCAGATGTTAGAAACTGACCAAAATCCTAACAGTCAAGATCCTGTGGCTCTGCCATGCGTGTTATTGTGCTGATGGATTTACTTGCATTTATGGGCGAGCACTGAGGCTTTGGAGAACTATGGGTCCTTTATAGTGAGAAAAGTGGCTCCTCCCTCTAAGGAGAAGAGTTGTGTATATTAAATGTATAATAGGTTCAGAGTTGCATATGTGTATGCAGTTTTGTGTGTTCAATGGTAAAGCACAGTGTTTTATGCATCTAGCAGGGCTTTCACTTGCCTGATTGCTTACATATGGAAACAGATGAAACTTCACATGCATATATTCAGTCAAATTTAAATGGCAGTTTAAATTAGACTTATGAAAAAATATGGATTTATAGCCTGGAATATCTTAATTTTACTGCATTCAGCTCTCTATGTTAATGGATATTAAAACTCAGTTTTCCTTGACACCTTCCTATCAGGATGTATCTGCTAAATACTAAAAGCAATGCTGTCTAATAAGAGTTGAATGACCCTTTCTTCTCTCTTAAATCTTCATATATTTTTGCTAGTCTAATTTGCCTATCTGGAGCTTTCATGTCTATGTTATCTTCTGCTGATCTGAAAATGCTTGTCAAACTTGTGAAGATACCGATATAAATTTCTGATGAACCAAATAAACTGAGCTCCTGGAGTTCTTCCGATGTCCTCCCGTCTTTGGTGCGATCCCGCGCGGCCGGGACGGGCCCCGCTGCTCCGCTGGGCGCGCAGGGCTCGGCCGCGCTCGTCCCGCTGTGCCCAGACCCGCAGCAGCAGGTTGTGCTGCCTGTGCTGGAGCTGGGATCTCTGAAAGGTACCGTATAGTTGGTGTCAAAAGCATCAAAACCTCCTGGGCATGAATTTTTTAGAATTCTATACATTTCTGCTTGGCTGCTTTTCCCTAGTGTTTTCCTTGATCGAAGATCTTGCTGTCTTATTACCAAACTCGATTAAAGCAAAAGCTCTAAGGATTTTCACAGTGCAAGAGAAAAATGAATTCTAAACAGCTTTCAAACTGAATTCTTTTTCTTATTTGTGCATTGAGAGTCCTTAAGAACTGTGGAGTATGTGCTTAAATCTCAGGTTCAAGTCAGGCATTAGCAGAGGAGGCAGTGGCCCCTTTACTGTAGTTCTTCCAGTTTGTTTGGGATGTCTTATGCAGTGCAAGTGCCGTGAATTATTTTCACTTTTTTTGCACTAAGGATGAACATCTGTGCCAGGACTTTGTTTTGTGTTTTCATACACGTGTATGCCGGGAAAACTAATAGGCTGAGTGAAACTTGGGTGTTTAAAATGACGACATACAAGTACTTTCTTGTACGGCATTTAAGAGGGCACTGGGGAAAAGAAGACAAATTGTGCCCTCACACTTTGAGTCCTCGAAACAGTCTGAAAGATTCAAAATTTAAAAGGCAAAATGTCAAGCCGGATTCAGAACCAAGTCTTCTGTCATGCGTCTGTTTAACAGTGTCTAAGCATTCCAGCAGGAGCGCTTGTTAATAAGCCTTGCAGGTTGTTCTCTTCCTGTTATGCAATGAGTTTTCGATGTCAAACTGCCATCCTCACAGAGAGCTTAGTGGAAATGCTCTGCATTGACTGAAGTGTGACTGAGCTGTGTCCTCCACTGTCAGACCTAGGGGAATGGGAAGGAGTTTTTTGTCTGTTAATTCCCAGTTCTGCAAGGGGTCGTCTGTTAGTTTTGTAGTTCTGTTGAAATCAATGAAATTTCTTGCCTATAAACCTGAATGTGGTTAGGCAGAACAAGCTGTCCTTTTGATATCAGCCAATGCTAAAAACATTAACTCTTATGGCCTAGGTAGATCCCTGGGAGTTATCAGAATAACTTCAGAGGTGCCTAGGAGAAGAATTACTCCGTGTTTTAGTCCAGACTTGAAACAGTGGAACAAGGGCAGAGCTCAGCAGCTTTCAGCCTGTGCTGGCTGCCCACGAGCTCCTTCCTGGAGCTGCCTCCGCCGCGGGCTTGGAGCTCAGCTGTGTTCTGGAGCTCCCTGCTGCTTCTCATTGACCACCCTGGCTCTGCTCGGCCCCTGCAAGTTCTCTTTAACTCACCAGGCAGCTCAGATACCTGCTCTTTTCCCAGGACATACAGAACTGTTAATAACTGTTCCCAACTCTGAGGGTGGGAGAAAAGCGGAGTGGAGCAAGAAGGGTTTGTAGTGAGAGCGTCCCAAAGGCAGAGGAAGGTAGAGGGACCACTTTGCATTGCCTGACGTCCTTCAGGAACATCTCTGCTGGGAGAACAAGGTGGCCTGGGAGCCAAAACTTTGGGAATCCAGGGGCGAGAAGGGCACAAGAAAGAGGCTATTGTTTTCGGCCCCTCTCCTCTGAAATGTGACCCCTTCCCAGGGCGGGAAAGTTCCTGTTTAGTGGTAATGTGATGACTCTGCTCGTAGTACACAGAGCCCTGTGAAGGATTATAATGATACTGCCCATAGAGGCTGGCTCTATCGCTATCACTTACACGCAGTAAAACAAAGAATGAACTTGGTGGGTGGCTGAAACATGACCCATGAAATGTGGCTTGGGCTAACACCTGATGAACATCTGTTAACGATGTGCATTCCAGCTTTGCATTTCTTCTGGTGTTTTCCTGATGCACACTGGCCTGCCTTGGCTTTAATTTCAGGGAGAAGAGCTGCTGCAATAGCAGATAGGTGTCACCTTTGGCCTTCTAAAGGTGAAAATGCTGGGCTGGAGATCAGCCAGCTGCTGGTGCTAGTGGGCTGTAACCTCGGTTTGGTCCGTAGGAACAACGGAGAAACTTGCTGGCACACTGTCTTTGCAGAACACCTCGGTGTGGCTAGAGGCTGTTCTGCAAGGTTGCCAAGGGGAAAGGTGCCACCAAACACCTTGTTCTAACTTGAATTGTGTAGTCAGGCCATTGATATAACTGCAGCTCTGGAAAACCCACTTAATGATCACTAAATCATTCCTCATTTGTAGCCTGCTGCGTTTCTTATGTACTTTTTGGTTTCTCCTGTGTTTTTTTTTTTTTTTAAAAACTTCTTTGAAGTTATACTTAATGTTGACATTTATAATATACATGAAAAAAATGAAATTAATGATAACAGCTAATCACTGGGCTATTTCTACTCTTCCATAAGTTTGCTTTGCACAAATGGATTTTCTTTAAAAATATATATATTCACAGCAGAAGTAGATTACACAAAATTGTTTTTACATGCTTCAGTAAGCAGTACAGACTTGTATAAAAATGCACATGACGGTGGGGTTTTCATATTTAAACAGTAGGATTTCTATATTCTCTATAAAGTGTTCAGCATTGAGGAAGCTTCTCGAAGCTGATAGATGACAGAAGTCTGCTCCAATCTGTACTGCAGATGGATCATGGTTCTTTTTTCCCTGTATTTGCAAGAAAAGGGCCTCAATAGACACACTGCAGTCCAGTACACGGCAGACTGCAGACTCTTCCAAAGGTTCAGGTTTTGTGCGAGGAGAATCTTTTTTTTTTTTTTTTTCTCAGTTTTCTACAAGTTCCGCTATTGAATTGGGGTCTGTTTTTGCATTGCTGTGCGAGAGGATGTGTCTCAAATGCTTCATATAGTTAACGGGCTTCCTGAAAAATTACTTGTGCCCTGTTACGAGGTCTGCTTTTCTGTAATGGTTCTCTCGCTTTAACTGCAGTTCACTACTTTGCAAAATGTGAATCCTCAAGGTGGCTGCCGGGTGATAAAGAGCATCAGCGCAGGCAGAAACTGCAATGTCCCGTCCTAGCATTCCTCAGGGAGACCATGTCTGGGGCTCTGCCGTTCCCTGCACAGGGCGCTCGAACACAGCGCTTGCCCAACGGGACGCGTGGCGCGTTCACTACCAGCCCGCCGCACGCAGACTCGCAGCTCGCTGGTCCGCAGTTTGCATTCATTGATCAGTGAGTTGATAGAAACGAAAACCCACCGACAGCAATGAATGTTGATTGCAGCCATTAGGTGCCTGGAGGACAGCACCGCACGTCTTGTGAGCGAGGTGTCTGTGAGCCTCCCCATGGCGCGAACGACACTGCCGTCGTCTCCGTCTCGGGACGCCCTCGAGGACCGCATGAAGTGGTGGCTCCGCAGAGCGGCCTGGCGGTGCCCGCGGCCTGGCGGTCCCTGCGGCCTGGTGGCCTGTGGCCTGGCGGCCTGCCTCGCACACGGATTGTCCCTGCGGCCTGGCGGTGCCCGCGGCCTGGCGGTGCCCGCGGCCTGGCGGCGCCCGCCTCGCATGCTGGCAGTGCTGGGAGCAGCCCTTGCGAGCACCCCGAGGCCCAGCGCCATCGCGCCGGTGCTGAGGGCGCAAGCAAGCGCAGCCAGCCAGCCCAAATGGAAAGGAGGTTTCCAGCCTCATCCTGCCCATTTCCTGCAATTTGAACATAACCCTGTACTTGAATTCGTTTCTAAATTTACTACATACTTATGGGTTTGTTACTGTTTTTGTGCTGTTCATACGAATCATTCCATTACACTCAGATGCTTTGTCCTTCAGAAATTAGCCTTAGTTTATATTATTTTTTTTTTCTTAAATAGAAAACAGCCATTTCTTACGCACTGGTTCTTTCTGAAAGAAAGGTAGAACTAAGAAAACTCCACTAGCTTCTTTGCTCTTAATGTAATCTGTAAATCATGACCTGTTAATAGCAACCACGCGTGGAACGTTATGAAGGTTCAAGCTTCCCGTTTATCAGAGGGTTGGTGATAAACCTCAAGGTACAGTCAACGGTCGATGGTTTTCTCTAGTTCTCAAACTCACCGACAGCGTTGAATGTTCGCTGAAGCTATCCGACGGCGGCTGTGTGCATGCACTGCGCATACTTTCCATGCATATGTTTTCCATAGACTAGCAGTGGAAACACTGCTGAGGGCTGCACATTCTTTGTTGTAAAGTCTTAAAGTATTTTAATTACGAAATGGAACCACGATGGCTAATGAGTTGCAGAAGTGTAAGACTACAGTTATTGATGCTAAATTGCTTTAATGTTTCTTAAAGCAGCTTTGAACATACCTGAAATAGAGCTGTGTAAAAGGCTTTCCTCTTGCGGATATAAATGCTCGAAATAGGTATAGAAAAAGGTTTTAGAATGTTTTAGATTCCTTTCTAAAGCTCCCTTAAGTAAAAGCAAAGTGGGGGGGTCACTACATTCTACAGCTGCAAACCAACAAAGGGGGCAGTGGGCAGCCCCACGTCTGTTGCTCGGTCGATTTTTCAGTTTCTATCTCTACAATTCTTACCCTTTCTTGATCTTGGCTCTGCCAGTGCTCGAAGGCTGTCCAGTTCTCAGCGACTGCTTGGCTAAGCAGAGGTGATGGCAAGAGGAGTGAGTAACTTCCCACTTTAGAGTTCTGTGACTTTGAATTCCAAGAAGTTTTGCTTGTCCTTGGCCTGTTAAGTGTCTCAAGGCCCTGAGCAGATGTATGCAACTTAACACTAAACAATAAGCGTATTGCCTAATAAAATATTTGAAGTCAATTCACCTGCTTATATTAAGTAAACTGTTATCTGCTTTTGAGAGAGTAGCTTGTTAGCAGAACAGTTTGTAGAATGAACTTGAATTGAGTGATTTTAGTAATAACATTAAACATCCTCTCACCTCTTTCTTGACATCTTTTTGGAGTAGGAACTGGTGGAAA